>NW_009694051.1:0-24470 GCF_000703405.1 Apaloderma vittatum | reverse complement strand
GGTTAACAATCTCTTTTTCTACCTTAAAAAGCCCCACAGAATTGTAATTCTGATGTAAGAAAAAACATTTATGAGAAAGCTGTAGTATGTGCACTACTGCATTTCTGAGGCAAGTCTCCTATCATCACACGTAAGTTTGTACTTTGAGTGGTCTCAAGATGAAACTAGAGCAGACGATGTGTTCCACGAACCCACCTATCCTGCTCCAAGTGCTAAAAAGCCATTCAGTTCACTGGACCACCTCTGGTCTAGTTGTCAGTAACTATTCTTACTAAATAAATACACACACTGTGGTTATTAGCTCCTCAATACCAACTGTTTTCCTCCATGTGTGTTCCCACTGCGTACCCACTCACTGATGCAGAAAGAAGCTTGACCTTATCTTGGAACTCAAACATAGCTGTGTAACCTGATGATAGTTACGAACTTTCATCAGGCTTAACAGCTGTGTGGCTACAAACTTCTGAATGCGATGATAATTACTGGCCAAGTGTTTGATGGTGTCTGTGCATCTATTTGAAATATTTAACACAGAGAACAGACAGACGAAATTCGCTAAAAAAGTAAGTACAAGATCAGCTACTTTAGCTATTAGTTTACTCTCATTCCAAAGGGCCACCATTACTTATGTACTAGTTTAGTTTTCAATTTACACATAGTAGTGTGCTCACAAGATTTCCAGCTAGAGAAGATTTCAAAAGACAGACAGCAAGATCAGTACCCAAATCGTTTCAGTGACTTGAAAAAAGTGCCGAACTCTGTGAGAAAAATCAGTTAAATAAAAGGAACACCGTGTATCATAGTGTATCATATCCTTCTGAGTACCACAAAAAAATACAGATAAACTGGAAAAAATGTAGCAGAAAATGTACAAGACAGATAGAAAATACACTCATGAAGGCTGAACCATTGGGTTTATTTAGTCTAGCAAAAAAAAAAATAAACCTGGCAAAAGCAAGGTTGGATTGACATAGGTTTAAATGAGGGGAAAAAAAATCATCAAAGCTGCTATAAAGAGGATGCTGGCCTCCATGCTTTGAGTATTTGCTCAGTTGCAAAAGTCTGGTCTTAAAGACACCGTAGGGAAAACTTTGCTACTTTCTTCTCATTTTACCTTTAAAAAACATCAAGCAGGTCAATGACTGTGGCCTAAATGCAGTGATTTCTGCAGATGGCTGAATTCCTGATAAAGCCAAGTAACTTCCATATGTTTGACTGTAACATTTAACAACTAACATGCCCATCATTGTAGATTAAGTTTGTAGGCAAATAGTACCTGAATACTAAAATCTGGTTTCAGCTATACATTGCTGTATTTCAGTAAAATGGCAATGAATTATCATACCAGGTAAATGTCTAGAACTACACTATTTTTTTGTGTATATGCATATAAAATATATATATACATAATAAATGTCTATTTTTATATATATATATATGTACACACATATGTACACACAGAGTACTTTGTTGAAAGAGCCAGTAAGCCAACTCTGAAAGTTAAGATTTCTGACATAACAGACAATGAATGGTAACAGCACAGACCCTTTGAGGGTATGATTTAATACCAGGACAAAATGCTAGGCCAGACAGTGACTAACTTACAGTGAAGGGTTTTTTTCATGTTTACTGTCAGCTATGAGTTTTTCATACTACTTGGATGAGTCATAGCAATATGAGTAACACATCAACATATCTTGGAAACAGTAGCTCAAAACAACAAAACCACAAGAGGTCAACAGCATACACAAGCCGAGTGCAAACTGAGATCACTGAAATTTATAATTAACAGAACAGTCACAGCAATTACTAGGTAAAAGTATGATATTATTCCATGCATCCAGAATGTAATTATTATACTGCAACTGTGGAAACAGTTTAAACCATCACTGGTAATATTTATTAGGAGACTACTTCGAAGATTCCACTGTTGAAAGAAGCCCCTACTGAAAGTGCAGACTCTAGCCTTAGACCCATTAGCACTCCAACTTTATTCCACAGCTGAACACCCCTAAGAAGACGTTCTGTTCTTATCTGTTATGTACTTCATAACGAGATTTCAAGTTTTGCCTATAGTGGTTTTAGCTGCTTGGATGAATGTTAGTCACTAAGTACTATATTCAGATTCTAAGGTACTCTGGATTTT
Source organism: Apaloderma vittatum (assembly GCF_000703405.1). Classification (NCBI taxonomy): domain Eukaryota; kingdom Metazoa; phylum Chordata; class Aves; order Trogoniformes; family Trogonidae; genus Apaloderma; species Apaloderma vittatum. The sequence continues at coordinate 22,324 of NW_009694051.1, read as the reverse complement.
GCAAAAGACATCCCCGATTATAAAATGATGGACTATAATCAGGCAGAGACAGAATGCGTGAAAGCCTCTACAGCCTCAAACTCAATCCATATATCCTAGAGAAACTCAGCAGCACAGTCAAAAGCTAAAAGATACAGAGAGCAGAAGAGTAGAGTCTCATTAAACAGTGACAAAATTATTTCTGAGCAGATTGAAAGTTTTGAGTTTCTGTATCACTGATGCTATTCAATTGGCAAGTTTAAGCTAATATTAATTAATTTTCATTTCATTCTTAAAGAAGTATGGCTTGAATGAAAAACAGAAATACCTGTAACACAAGTGGATCATTTTTATGTTCATTATTTAAATACACTTTTAGGTTTAAAAAGGTATAAAGGATCTCTCTAGAAGCTAACAGTGGGATAAACCTTCTGTAATAAAGGATTCTAAATAAATACTTCAAATCTAAAACGTATTTTCCACTAGGTAAACGCAATTGTAGAGTTCCTTCTGGTTTTCAGTAATTTATCACTTACTGCTTCTCATGGGGGTGGGGAAAAACCCAAAGAATTAACCATGTTCTTTTGGTATTAATCAGCAGAATCTGGGAAACTTCAAGGCGCTTGCCTTATGTAGTTGGCCATAAAAATGAAAACTGGGTAATCCTATTCAGCTTACTGAAGCTGCCAAAGGCACATACCAAGCTCGTGAACTGCTGTGACAACTAGAGTGTCCCTGGCCATTTACTAGAGGTCAAGTCCTCAAACAGTTTTCAGGTCAAAATTCAGGTTACCTTAAACAGCGACACAGGTGGTCTGGAACGAACAAGATTATTTTTGTCTAATACAGGTTAGGCAGTACTTTGTGAGTGCTTCTGCCCACAAAACTGCAGTTTCACTTATTAGGTGATCAGAAGCAGATGAGGAGAAAAATTTCTATGTCTGCCACTGCTGCAGCTGAGCACTAAACATACCTTCCCACAGGGAGTATCATCAGACTAGGAATGCTAATTTCTTGGAGCAGACAATTTACAGGACCTATTGGGCAAGAATGAGCCATGTTTTGCAGCTCAAGAGCCAAGAATATGAACATTAAGGTTTTGACTTAGAAGAAAAACTTGATGAATGAAATGCAACCTTTTGTTAATGTCATGTATACAGCGTACTTGGCAAACTATGAGTGCTGTGGGGACTTGAATAACGCTATTTAACAGCCCTCTTGATGGGAAAGACAAATTAAAAGAGAAAGACAATTAAAAGCATGCAAGCTTCATACAGAATACCTGACATACAGTATTATTCTTGCAGCTAAAGTAAAAAAATCCAGTGGCTGCTGACCACCATTAACTTGTGCATAAAATCCTGGATTCTTGCTCAGCATCAGTTCAGTAAGTCTTGAAGGGTTCAGTAAGTCTTGAAGGGTGATTATTTTCTTTCTCCTTAAATAAAGGAGGGTACAGGACAAACCCCACCTTAGAAATCTAGCCCTTCTTCAAGGAAAGAAACCTGAACCTAACATACCTCATATATCTTGGAATTAATAGAAAAACTTAATGTCTAACATGATATCTACCAAGAAACTGTACATTAACTTTCAAAACTTGTTTTCACGTGAATACAAACATTCCCCTGACGAAAAAAATAGAACAGTATTTCTTCCAAATGTAATATTTGCCCAGTCTTTGAAGGAAAAATCTGAGGTAGTGGGGAGCAACTGCTTAGATTGATGCTGACGTTTTCTTTTAAATATAATACTCCTAGAAGGAGAGTTGAATTCCACAGATTTTCTGTATTATTTTTTCAGAAAGTTTTTTTCAGGAAGTTTTCAAATGTCCTCTCCCTCTCCATAGGAGAAAATCCCTAATTAACTAGTAGCCTTTCAAAACTGGACCATAAAATCCAAGATTTTACAAACAACCAGGTTAATCTTCAATATAACTATAAGACAGGATACAAACATCCTCAGCTCTCAGCACATCTGTCTTCCTCAGACTTCCATCTCTAAAGAGACATGAGACTGAACCTTAAATTCATGGTAGAAGGCCAGAGTGCAAAAGGGAAATAAAACCAACTCCACCAAGCTCCAGGCTTTCACTCTTGGCCACTGGAATGAAAAACACAGAATTGTTCCAATAACAAAGTAGGCAATACAATACAACACAGTTTTCAATTTTTATTATATTTCCATAACTGCATTAACAGTTCAAAAAAAACAAACAAACAGAGTTTTCCAAACCAGATATGCAAATTACATACTTGGAAAGCAGATACTCCAAGCAGATGAATATAAGAACATGTACTATACATTAAATAAAGTAGGATGATTCTCTTATACAGGTTATGAACTACAGTTTGTGTCTTCAAAAGTCATATTATTCTAGCAAGTTGCTTTACACAAATTCATCATTTCTTGTCAGCCTTAAGTCCAATTCAGGAAAACCTTCCTTGTGCTTTTATAATTTCCATTTTTAACACAAGGTTAAGTATGAAAAACAAATTCTTCAAATAACGAATTATGGAACTATTTAATTTGCAAAACTATTCTAAAAAAATTTTGGTTCATCCTTACTAATTTACCATATTTAGAGGTGTTTAACATCTGATTTTCAACTGTAAAATCAACTGTGTTTTAAAATCTGTAGTTTCAAATACTTAGTTTTCACTAGGAATCATGCACCTGCAAAGCTAATCCAGTTCTTTAATTTTAAGGCAACTAGAGAATTTTGAAGCACTCTCATTTAAAGGTTTCCACACTAATATAAAATGAAAACACAGCTACATATCAGCCTTTTCTAGTGCGATAAATGGCTTTCTTGCAACCTTTCTCGCAACACAGTTTGCAATCTCAGTAAAAACAGCAGCATGTTGTCAATGGTAGATGCCTGAAAGACTGACACAGTAAGGCAATGACCCAAAGACAAGATTTCAGTATAAGTCAATTCCTCCATGAATACTACACACCTACATGTGCTCTGAACCAACTCAGAAAATAAAGTATTTACAGATTTGTTATTAATGCACTAGAAGATAATTTATTTGCTATTGTGATTTTGTCCTCATCCTTCTGCTAACTGAATCTCACATACTACCACTGAAGTGCTGCTCAATCTTACAAGGAGTGTTTCTAAAAGCCAAGAAGCATCTCTATTTGGAAGATTATCACGTGCATTTGTCCTTCTCATATCAACTGGTCCCCTAAACCTGCCTTTGAGCATTTGTTCTTCCACTTGAGATTGATTCAGAACTACAAAGTAGCCTCCTGGCTATCTTACTCCATTATTTCTTATCCGCTCATTTACAACAACAGTAATTTAAACCTTACTTGTTCCACACAATTCTCCACTACTATCGTGTTTCTCAACTACTGCTGACTGCAGGATCTATCCTCTGTCACAGAAACTGGGATTTCATCTTCAGGCATGCTGTCCTATTTGTGGTGACCCAACAGAAAGGTGTACAACCTTCTGAGTATTAGTCCATCCATCTGGGTAACACATTGAAGCTCCAATGTCTCCAAGCTCACTGACTACAATGCACCTTACCCTTGCCTTCCCAAAAGCGATGCTGGTCCAACCACAACAAACATCCTTTTCCTAACTCCCTGCCTACCTCCCATTAGGCCTCTCTGCTCCTCTCCACAGGTTCTTCATCTACCCCAAAAATGGTACTTTCCTTCTGAAAGCCTTTCATGGCCTCTTTCTTCAGCCTCCAACTCTCATCCTGCAGTAAGTTAATTCTTGCCTCCTGTCCGCTCACCCTGACAGTTTCTAACATACCTGTCATACTTTCAGGCAATTACTTGTCATGTTCCTATGACTTATAAGCATGTATTTGGAAAAAGCACGTCAAAAATCAGCAATGCAAACCATTTCTAGAAATCATCCCTTTAAATCTTTTTCACTGTGGAAACTGCACTGATGATGGCTGCTAGTCTATTAGCATCCAAATCACTGCATATCATGCTCATTGATAAAGTCCTCCCTCTCACCATAGTTTGTCAGCTTACATCCTGTCTGGCATTTCACATTTTTGACTCAATTCTGTGGAGTAGGAACAATTAACTCATTAACTGGGAGATATTTCATGGTTCCAAGCACTGAAATACTACAAAAATTCAGCCAGTAGGAAATCTAGACAAACTTCAGCATAACTCTACATTCACATATTTGCTTGTCTTTATTTGCTCCTTTCCTCTCCTCTAGTATGTAGATTTCAAGTACTTTTCCACAATACTAAGCTGTTTCATGAACCTCCCAGTCAACAGAGCATGTATGAAATATTTCGCCTGCATGTTCACTGGTTCTGTGACATTTCAGCTCTTACCTTAGTAAAATTATTCAAGTGACCTAATTTTCTCATATTCGAAACGCCTTGTAATTTGGCCACATTTTGGAGAATCTCTCTCATATTATCACAGGGCTCTGCAAAAGAAGACAGGTTATTAGCAATACAGCTTGGAAAAAAAAATAAAAAAATCTAAACATTCAGCATACAGTTTCGTAAGTATGTTCTTAATTAAGGAAGCAAATAACTATTGCCTCTAGAAGCAATTTCTTTTATGCTTAGAACCAAAACCACACATATCCGAGTTCTCTAGAATAAATGCTAAAGGGCATGGAGGAGAGAGACTCCCATTTTTAAGCAGATTGGCATAGAAATCCATTTCAATGGCTGAAACTCCAATCCTAACAACTCATAACTCAACAGTTTTATCTTTAATCCCCTTGTAATTCAAAGACAAGAATTAAACTTACAGGTTTTTTTACTTACAGTAAAAAGACAGTATTTTACTACTACGTCACATTACTTCTTTTCTCCCCTTCAGTCAAAGGGTTGGTGATGTGGGGAAGACAGGACTCTCTCCTGCTCTCCATTTAAATCTCTGTCCACAATCACTGTAAATATACTAGAGGTCTAGGACTTCACATAGACTTGGGAATTGAACTACAAGGTAAACAGGGAGACTAGGAATGTCTTCTTTCTTCCTAAGGACCCACCATCCCAACAAATAAACTCCAAAATCACAAACCAGCATGCAGAAACTGACTGATGACCCTGAATTCTGCTGGGAAATGGAAAATTACTACCAAACATGGTGAGAAGAGACAATACTGCACCGTCTTTGCAAATAAGGTTGGGAGTTGAAGCAGAGTGGGACAAGCAGCTCAGAATAGGGCCAGGCCCAGAAAGCTGCATGCAGAACTACTGTAACAAAAACTGCTCTGTACGTGGTGGTATTGCAGCAGGATAGTTTTCAAAGGGAGATGCTTCCCTTCAGGACTCTTCCCTGTAGCAACAATAACCAGTCTTGGATTAGATGCTGTGTCATCGTCACTAAAACAATATTACCAACAGCACTGTAGTTTGAAATAAACTAAATGCCAAGGCTATGACAGAGATGTGAACTGTCAGAAAGCATTACATTACCAAAAAAGTAAAAATTGCATTATGTAAGCAAAGTCTTTAGAAAAAGCCTGAGGAGTCCAAACACCAGATATATAGAAGCAGCAAAAAGAAGGGGGTTTTGTGTGGTGCTCCACATTAACTTCAGTAAAGGAAACTTTCTTCCTACTGCAGTATGAACAGCTACTGCTGAATTTGTAGAGTATACATAGTCTTTTACTTCTCTGTTCATTCTGAAAGGATATAAGTATTTTTCATTATACAACGGAAAACAAAAGTGTCAGAGATATAAAGAAAGAACCTTCACCACCTCTGAAGCTGAGAGGTTTTAATCACCTTTTGTAGTTTATAAGCTTTTTAAAAGGCAATATACTTGAAAACACAGACATCACCAGCAAACTCATCAGGATCTATTCACAACATATTTGGAAAGGCAAGACCCTGTACATGCACCACCAGCATTTAAAGATTAAGACACAAGTAGGCACCTGAATTAAGGTGTGCAAACCTGTAAACCCACTGTAGTCAATGGAGATCTTGTCTATCAGCCACTGAAGTAAAAAACAACTAACATGCCTAGCTGCAAGATGCCTACTCAAGGGTAACACAGATCTACTGTGTTGACTACACTGCTTATAATAAACTTTAGCACATGTACAGACATGCTACTGCCATACTACATAATTGTAAATTTTTTTCATACAAAGTATCAGTCAGATTTGGGGAAGATAAGACAGGCTCCTAAATGTGAGCATTAATTTCAATCATTGCTAGCTTGATGTGAAATATCCTTTTCCACAAACCTAAGTCACAGCAATAGGTCAATTGTTGGATACACAGGCAGAATTACAGAGCTATCTTGCATTACAGAAGAGTAGGCACAGTGAAACCAAAGATCTGGCAACTTTGAATTCAAAATAGAATGTGTGCATGCACCTCTTTGAAGCTCCCTCAAGCCAGCCAAAAAAATATGGTTGCAGAAATTAGAGACACTGAAAATCTTACTAGATCCATCTCAAGTTTAGGATTTCTCTGCAGAGTTTACTTTTCCAGGGCTTAACTCAATTTGAGAGGTTTGCAATAGCACAAGCCATAGAAACAAGAGAACAAGAGAAGCACTGAAGACAAAGGGTAGGATAGCTGGCACTACAAATAGTTTACATCATAGCCCTTTCAATGGAATATAACAGGAGGAGAGGAAAATAACTTCCCCATAATTTAGGTTCTCTGCAAACAAAGTTTGGCTGCTTTGGATAATGAGTTGCAATTTCCCTGCCTCACACAACTTTTGGACATGTAACATACCTCGCTATGGCAGAAGAAAGACCCCAGATGAGCAGCTGTCTTGGGTTACAATATGTAACCAAAAATGTGTAATTCTATTTTCATCTGTTGAAACCGGTTGGAAGATATTTTTATTTCTTGTAACTCCAGGGGGTGGGTGCTTTCTGTTAATGGGTAATCATGGGTTAATGATGGGGGCAGTCAGTGGGAGCTGCCCCTAGCCCAAAGCCCCGACCAGTGGAACCTCGGCCCTGCCCTGGGGGAGTGCGGGAGGTGTTGCCGGAGCCCCACCATGTGGCTCGTGGAAGCGCCTGGGGCAGCCGCGGCCATTTTTCGCCAGAGAGGAGGACTGGACCTGGCCCTGTCGCCACCCGGATCATCGCCAACGGAGTTGTACCTGCTACTCCAGGAGACTTACTTCGGACTTATATTAGACTGTTCCCACGTCAGGTCGTATTCTGACTGTGTCAGAGATTCTGGGATCATTTTTTTTTCTTTTGTTGTTGTTCTTTTCTCTGTACCATTACCTTTGTAGTTTGCAATATTCTCAGTAAAGAACTGGTATTCCTATCCCCATATCTTTGTCTGAAAGCACCATAATTTCAAAGGTATAACAATTTGGAGGTGAGGGGGGGTGTTTACACAGGTTTCCCCTGTCTTCTAAACCAAGACAGCAGCCTTAAGAGTTCCCCAGAATGTCCTACTTCAACTCCCCGGAGAGCAAGCAGCAACAGTAACTTTCTAAGATGAACAGAAATATGCTTCTAAGTTTTAATGTTTAAAGTGCAGAAGGCTACATACTCAAGCTAAACACAGCTCACTATATGGACAGGAAAGTCCATTAGGACTACTCCAGGAAATCTCTTGCACATCACCAGCAATGAAAATTTCTATTCAGCTACCTCATAGATTGGGCACTAATTCAGAAGTGTGCAAAGTGTGCTTTGCAGGAAGGCAACCAATTTGAATACGAAGAAACCAGGTCATGGCAATGCTACTGCTTCCCATGTTCGCAATTCTGTAGCAATGGCAGACCTTTATAATGAGGCTGCCTAATTAAAATATGTAGTAAACCCATTTTACTTCATGTGTCTATGAAAAAAATGCAGCCCTCTTTCTGCTGAGAACTCTCACTTCAAGAGAGGCAAAAAAGTGTGAGGAAAAACGTATTTGTAGTGCTTATGAGAGCAGCCAGGTTATTCTTCTCAGCCTCACTAGCACCTAAGTAATTTCAAGCAAGTGGGAGACTTCAGAGTAAGACCTGCAACTCTGAGAAGACTGAGAACATGAGAGACATTTCGACCACCAAATTGATAATATGACTCCAGCAAGCTAGTTGTCTCACACTTGGATTATATCAAAAACTCTACTGCCGTAACAAAAAAAAAAAAAAAAAGCAGAGAAATAAAATCCTGTAATAGCATACTGCCTCAGAAAGAACTAAGATTATAGAAGCCTTTTTGGCCAAGCCTTGTCACTTTAAATCTTGATTTAAACTTCAGAATAACCTTCTTGCAAAAAAATCTCTTCCAAAAAAATTTACAGAAGAATTATGACATATCAATTTCAAGGGAGGACCGGCTATCTTATTTTTCCTCTTCTTGAAATACATCATATATTAGAAAGAAATAGAAAATTTACTTAGTCACTCAAGCGTGACTAACTTCTATCAAAAATAAAGCCAAAAGAGAAGGTAAACAGGCCTTACGAAACTTCACGTGGCATATGTAAATGAATTAAAATAAAGTGACTTAATGAATGCAGATACAGTCTTTTGCTAACCTTCCTCTTACATTAAAATGGACTTGAAAACAGACTAAGTATATGACAGATTCTACCAACTAAACCATATGGTTTTCCTGCAATCAGAAAAACCACATGGTGCTCTACATGAGCTGTCAATGTGCATTGGCAGTACGAAAAGCCAACCGTATCCTCGGCTGCATCAAAGGAAGTGTGGACAGCAAGGCAAGGGAAAAAATTCCAATATCCTGAGACCCCCACCTGTAGTACAGTGCTCAGCTGTGGAACCCCCAGCACAAAAAGGACATGGACATGTTGGAGCAGATCCAGAGGAGGGACACAAAGATGGTCAGAGTGCTGGAGCACCTCTCCTGTGAAGACAGACTAAGACAGTTGGGGCTGTTTAGCCTGAAGAAGAGAAGGCTCCAGGGACGCCTTACAACAGACTTCTAGTAACCGAGAGGGGCTACAGGAATGAAAGAGAGGGACTGCTTACAACAGCATGTGGTGATAGGGCAAGGGTTTTAACCTAGAGCAGGCAGATTTACATTAGATATTAGGAAGAAGTGCTTTACTATGAGTTACTACAGACAGAGCGTGAGCAACCTGGTCTAGTGGGAGGTGACCCTGCCTACGACAAGCAGGTTGGAACTAGATGGTCTTCAGAGTCCCAACTCAAACCATTCTATGATTCAATGAGCAGATCCAGCTCTGCACTTCCTGTCACAAAATTTCAAGTAACGGTATTGAAGAACATGGATTATTGCAGAAATGGAAGAAATAGCACAAAACCAGACTCATCTCCCAAAGGAAGAAATATCATGACCTTAACAGTTCATTGTAAAGCTTAACAGCTCATGTTGGTGCTGACAAGGACTTTTGTTTTCTTTTGGGGGTTTCTTTGCAGCTTTTTTTGATGGCCCCTGCTAAGGCCACTCCTGCAGAGGTTTCTTAGCTCTCATTGACCCTTCTACCCATCCTTTTTAGCTTTTCAGAAGTTCTTGCTTTTCTGTCTACAAAAAAAAAAAAAAAGGACAAAGAAGATAAGCTACTTGCTAGAATTTTAAGACCCCTCAGAAGTCTATTCTTTCTTGACTTACATTACTTACTACCAAGATGCTGAGTCATATTAGGAAAAAATTCTTCACCAAAAGTGTTGTCAAGCACTGAAACAGGCCGCCCAGAGAAGTGGTTGAGTCACCATCCTTGGAGGTATTTAAAAGATATGTAGATGAGGTGCCTAGGGACATGGTTTAGTGGTGAATGTAGTACTAGGTTTAAGGTTGGGCTCAATGATCTTAAGGGTCTTTTCCAACACAAATGATTCTATGGCTCTGATCTTGAGCTGGCCCATACTCACAACCAAGTATTTTCGAATTCTTTCCCATGGTGCTTCTGAGGGTGGAGTTGTGCAGAATGACTGAGCTGATCTTGCAGCTTTTTTCTGCCACAAGACTCACCTACCTTCCTTTCCTCTACTGTGTCCCACTATATGATACACTGTATTCTTCACAGTATTCCAGCACCCATCAACTTCACATTAAAATAATTCTGCTAATTCAGTACAAACTTCGATTCTTTTTGCCATTAACTTTCTGTTGGGTTACAGAGTAAAACTAATCACTAAAGTTGTGCAGAAATCCACTCAGAATTAACTGGCTGCGCCACTGAGCTATTCACTGGTAGACTGGTGGAAGCAGGACATATCCTTTCCAGAACAGACTCATTAGAAAAAAAATCAGACCTTTTTTTTTTTTCTCCAACATGCACTTTCACACTTGGCAAATTTTCTCAATATACACAAAACCACTTTGCCTCAAACCTGATCTAAAAACTTGTTGATATATACAAAAATTTGAAGAAAATACCCTTGTGTTCTGCAAGAGCAGAACTTAGCTTGCTGATCATCAGTGTCTCATTTTCTGTGTATCCGTTTTCTCTGTTTGGACAGCAAGTACTTTGAAGTAGCTTTGTTTTATGTACTTACACTGAACACAGTTTCTCACCCACAACAGTTTGCACTGATTAACACCAAGTACATTTAATGATAGTCTTTAGCACAGAATGAACTTGGTGTTTTTAAAATCCTAGCCTCAAGAATTCTGTGATTCTATACACTTTAAAGTAAGTCATAGATATACACTTATTAAAAACCTCCAAATTTGTGGCGGTGGTTTTTTTTAAACTCTCATGACCTTTTTAGGGCTTGCCTCATTTTTTTCACCCCTTCTTTACAGTGACATTGTTTTTCCCCAGTGAGAATCATGATGCATTCTGACAGATCCCATTCTCCAGAAAGAAAGAACACTGCAGAGCTCCAGCTACACAAAACAGCTAGTGCTCTATCTAATGCAGGGTTGAAACAGGACCAGCAATAGCTATATTAACACAAGTGACAACTCCTTTCCCCTGACAGATTTAGCAGCATTGTTTAACCACGTTCAGTGTGCCAGCAGCATGCCAGTTGACTATTCTGTTGCGCACATGTGGATAAAAAGTAAACAAGGAGAATGGTAGGCTTTAGCACACAAATAATTCAGTAACTCTGAAGTCAGGCATAATGAGTTAAACCGAGCGTATATTTTATATGCCTCGCTTGCTGGATGCTAGACAGTAGCTGTATACAGCAATCAGTGTAAGTATAGTAAACTCTCGAGCGAGAGACTACACTAACAGCTGCTATCACACCTACTAGAATCACAACGCCAAAAAGCGAAATAAGTGGCTAAATACACATAGAGATTACTCTTTAAAGAAAGTTGTATTTCACTACAGTTATGCATTTCATCATTGACTGAGAACACAAGAAATATCTTCCTCTTACTCAAGGGAAGAATCGCAATATAAATGGATGATCCTGGTAAATTTACTAGACACCTCTACATTTACGAGAGATTTTGAAAGTCTTAAGCACTATGTAGCTGTCAACTGCAAAGCTGCTCTTAGTGGCTTGTTAAACTACATACTGCCAGAACAAGGGAGTTGAGTGAAACACACACCAACTAGAACCATCAATGTACCATTCTCCATTTGCAGAGTCATGAGTTATCAGATACTAAAAGCAATGAAACGTTAGAAATCAGCTACTTGAGGGTGTCTATGTAAGCCCTGATGACAGGTAACTAGTCTACTAAAACACTTTTTACTGACACTTTCAATAATGAAACGAAACACCAATGAAAAGGCATACCCTGCTCCTACCAACTTGCTGAAAAAAAAGACAATTATGTTATCTCTCATAAGTATTCGTAATCTACTAATTCAAAATGTAGAAACTGCACAGAAGAAAAACAACCAGATTCTGAGAACAAGGGAAGAGAAGAAAGCTGCATAAAAGCAAACTGTATGACACAGAGATCATTCCTGAATTACTTAGGCAAACCATACATAAAGTATTTTATTTTGAATACAACAGAGAAGTCCAGTAACTCATGTTCAGGAGAACAGAAAGAAAATAAAAGATAAGAACTCATATTATTTTCACTCTTGCTTCTTACGAAAGCTATAAATAGACGAAAGTAGCTCAGTAATACAGAAAAAAATAAGCACACCTCCTCTCTCTCATGGCAGTCAGTTGTTCTTCCTACATTAATCAGGCAGAAATTAACCTTCACATTTACAAAAAATGCCTATTAATTAGAAAGCAGTGCAAGAGACAGCATATCCAAGGTAGGATTCAGGAAGCACTAGAACCTCAGATAAGAAGAATGTCTTGTATAAAATTAGTTATGAGTCTAATCCTTCCCATTTACCTCTGTACATCTATCTAGACTTGCACATATGTCCTTCTGTAAGTACACAGTAATGTAAAGTCTAAATGCCTGCTGTGACTGCGTAGATTTCTCTTCTGCAAACATGTATAAACTACCACAAATTAAAGAATTTTTTTTAATATTCCTAAGTATGGATGAAGGAGGCAGGAAATCTATACAGTCTGGTGTTGCAGTTAGCTTGAAGCAGCGACAGCAGTTCAAAAACTGACCACTTTCTAAATCACTGTCTTGTACTATTATTTCTAACCAAGACACTGAGATTATACATATGGAAAAGTCATCCTTACATCCTCACCCTTGGAACTATGCTTACTATTCCCAGTGTGTGACCTGCATGCCAAATTTGCAGACAGCATTGCTTTAGCACAAATACTTCTGAAAAATGGGTTTTATAGTTGAAACGTTAACAGCTTTTCCAGCATCTACAGCATTACTACTTAAACAGAAGCATAGAACAGAGTTGAATATTGGCCACACGAAGTATTTTGGATTGCTAGTGACAAAATACTTCTAAACTTTGAACATGGAAGGAGAAAACTGAAGGACTACTCCAAAAGATAGTTACAACGCTGACTTGAAATCTAATTATATGTAGCTAGAACAAATAAACACTCTTTAAAATGCTTTACAGCACTACACTAGCTACTGTCCTGCCCAAGTTTCCTCAAATAATAAAGTCAGGACTACATAAGGTACCTAGGGAGGCTTATTAAACGTTCTTCAAATAACTTGGCTATTAATAGAGAACAAATATTTGACTTGGATATCCACTTAAATTCACAGTGAGGTCCTTAATCCAGGAAGATGTGATTTTAAAAATCTTAGCAATCTCTCTTACTATACACAGTCTTTGTGTATTACATACTTACCCCACTCCCAGCTCTGAAAAACATAATGCCATCTTTCTACAATTAGATAAACAAGTGCATACTATGATGATAAAATCAAGCTCAGATTATAGCTTCCTAGCAAAATTTCTCTCATTACCATTTCATAGTAAAACAAAACTACAAATTATTTCAGAATATACAGTTAAACTCTGGAAGAGCTTGCTCTAAAACTTTCAAAAGCTTAGACATTTAAAAGCAAAAGGAATAAAAGACAAAAAGAACACAAACACAGCACAAAATGCTGGAGGTAGGGTAATGGTCCACAGCAGCATGACTGCGTGTTTGTTTGCCCTGTTGTTCTATTCTCTCCCCTGTATCAATTACCAGCTACCATCAAAGACAGGACACAAGGCTGGAGTGACTTAAAAAGAAAACAATAAAAGGCTTGAGGATAAGCTTTTCCCAGATTCACGACACTGATTACATTGGTACACAAACAAAACTATTATTTTCCAGAACATCAACTATGAATTTGAATGGTGAATATGAGTTTATTGTGCAGGTTTAAAAAATTATCTTCAACTCATCTAATCTGTTTTGTTTTCTGCCTCCAACTCCAGAGGCAGAAAATTCAGGACATTCTCAACTTTGTAGTTGCTTTAACAAAAGATAAGACTGTGACTGCTTCACATCATGCAACCGGTGAGCATATCAGCATATCAGAAGAATTCTGATCATGTATCCCTCTGAATATTATCAAACTGACAAGCAAGTAATAGTATTACTGAAATTAGGAGGAAAATTTGTGAAAGAGAAACATGATCACATCTAAAAATATTTTCTCAATTAACACCGATTCTTCTTTGCATCATTTTATTTTGCTCGAGAACTCCAAAACGTAAATGTTGTCCACTTAAATGGCCCCCACTGATAAACTCCAAGCTGTCCGCAGGTAGCAAGTGACCCCAGAAATATTCAGTTACATTAGGTGCCACATAAGAAGAAAAAGGCTAGCAATAGTAGCAGATATAGGATCATCCAGTTTGCCATCAGACACACGAAGGGCAATTTGGCAAGGCATGGAAAAGGCAAAGTAATAATATCCTCAAAATCAAACATTTAAAAAGTTACACAACTAGAAACTACAGGTAATTTACAAATAGCACTAACTGCAACAGGAAACCTTTAAACGATGGTAAATGTGCGATGTGGTAATGAGCCCCTTAAAATGCTTATAACCAGAAGATTTCAAAATAGCGCAGAGACCAATGATGCTTAGGAACTCCAGCCTCTCACACTTAAGGCCACAACAGGTCTTATCTGTCAGCAGCTTTGACTGTTCAAGGCTTGTTTCCCTGAAAGGGGCATTTTTACATAAAGGACAGGAAGCATCATATTTATAAATCTAACAACATCTAAGTATAATTCTTTAAACACAGAAGACATAAATTGACCAATTCTTTGGTCTATTTCAGCTTAGAAATATGCTAACCTAAAAAAACCCAAACATCTCGGAACATTAAAACTATGGAAACAGTAGAATTTTTTCCTATTTCTTTCTTTGTATTTCACGGGAAAAGCACCGACAACACCAAAAACCAAAACACCCACCAAAAACCCCTTCAAGCCTACCTGTAAGAATTACATAAGGCTGCATAAAGAAGACGAACACATTTTAAATTCTCTCTAGCTATGAGGTTTGTAAAGCTGAATTACAACTTCACTCAGAAGATCACAAAATGGAAAAAGATTACCTACTGATTTTATATTTACCAAAAAAAAAAGAAATAAAAACCTGTAATTTTCAGCCAACGGCTTTTTGATAGTCCTCTATTTTTATGAAGTACTTCTATTTTTTAAAATATCTATTTTATTTATAGCCTATGTACACCTCAAGCAGGAAACCAACCTCTTATGCAGCTCGAAACCAAGAAAAACCCCTGTTCACCATATATGTCTGCATGAAGTGATGAACGGAATTCTTTGCTATTCTTTTATAATTATTATGTATTTTTCCATAAGCCAAGGACATGTTGTTTGGCTTTAAATATCTTACCTCTATGCACAAGTATGTCCCAGCAATCATTCTGTAGTCTTAAATCAACAGCTGTAGTTCATTTTGCAACAAAAAAAATCCACTTATGCAAATGGACGTAGATCTGTATCTCTTTCACTTTAACAAAACAACTGCTAACTGCAGTACCCATTTCAAATATGAGAAACTGTCCTAGCTCCTCTTTACCATTTTTCCATCCTTTTGGTCTTAGACTCTCAAGGTTACTCCAAGTATCACTGATTAACAGCATAAAGTTCTTTTAACTACCCACTTCAACTGAACGGGGATTCAAAATCTTTCTGCTTTTCATTTTACATCTCAGACAGTTAAGCATATTTAATTTCTACAAAATACATAAATAATTTAAAAAGCAGTTTTCCAAAACGTTTCAGGAGCAGCTACCTCAATAAATGGTCTGATGTAGCCAAAAACGTAGCAGCATGCAGCAGCTGGCTTGCGCTAAAATAAGCTTGGAGAAGCCTAGATAGCAGGGAACAAACCCAACAAATTAGAACCAAAATCTCTGATTTATCTGATTTCAAGGACATTGCTGTCCAGGTAGAACTTGAGATAAGAGACTTCCTCATGATATTTAATTACCCAAACCCATTCTGGCCACTGTTGAGATCCAGCTCACTACACTCTGAAGAAACGTAACAGAAGCAAAAGAACATAGAGCTTGCAGGTATATGCTAAATGTAAAACTCAGTGACACTACTAAGAAAATATAACAGTAAGTAGGGCTTTTTGGGGCTGTGTTGTTGGGGTTTTTTTTCAATTTAATTCAGTTTTGTGTTGGTTTTTAACTCTCTCTTCTCGCTTATGTATCTTGACCAGCATTCCTCCTCTTCACCAGATGCAAGGATTTGGTGATACACTCTTCACTAATCATGCTCTTAAGTTTTGCGAACTCCTACTTTGCTAATTCCCAATTTTTCCATCATCACAACAGATGGTTGGCAAAAGAAAAAAAAAATCATATCTACAGTATAGACAAATACATCAATACTACAGATTTTTAAAGTATACTAAAGCAAAATACATTTTATTGTGAGAGTGAAAGTCACAAGTGCTCCAGTTAAGCCATCTGTCAAGTACCAGCCAGCACTTGCGCAGCACTATAATGGCACCTCCTCTCCTGTATCAAAACTCATCACAAGAGTGCTGCTCAGGGTACAAATTCACCTACACTGTGGTAACAGCATCTGACAATCTGCATGCAGTTAAAAACACTTCCAATGAAACGCAAACCTCTTATTTTATCTAATCGTTTGTGTAGTTAACAAAGCCTCAATGCTGATGTCTCAGTTGTAAGAAGCTAGCTGGTTTTAAAGTAGATGACTCATGTTATTTATTGTTTTTAAAAAGTCTCGGCAGGAGTTTCCATTAGTATGAAAGATAAAAAATTTATCTGATTTCTCAGTACACTCCCCCCAAACAAGTTAGCCATCATTTCAATATCAATTCTTAAGTGATACTGTAATCCTCCTGAACATCCTTCTTTCCTGCAGTCTTTGAGGTTGTATATATCAACACTTGGAAAATAGTTTTTCAGTGTAACTATTTCACTTCTTCCCACTTTAAAGAGAAAAACTCTACCTGATGTTGAGCATCTCTTCTATGTTATTAGGAGTAAACTTCCAAGATTGCTAGGTAATTGGTAAAGCATGCATGAAGGTCATGAGATTGGGCAAATAAGTGATGTATTTCTTTCTGGGAGGGCTATCGTTGACATAACTTCCTTATTTACTATAATTATGATGAGGGTGTGTTTCTTTACACAGCATCTACACTGGATAGGCTCTGACAAAGAAAAAAAAGTCATGAAACAAAGCACTGCATTAATCTCAAAGGGGAATGGAAGGGAGGGAACCAACAAAACCTGAAGAACATCTGTAACAAGAAGGTGGCAGAAACTAGAGATTTTGGTACTTCAACAGTTCCTACGATTCAAAGCGGGGAGGGGAGCAAAAGCGGATTACTATAATGTTTTGGAAACACATCATTGCTTAAACACCTAAGAATCTATTTATATCAATCCAAATCACAGAACAATTTCTTTTGTCAAATATAAATAGAAACCACAAGATATTAGAACAGTCATTTCATTCTATGACCTTCAGAAGAAAGGTGCTGACATTTGTTGACCAATTTGAATCACAGCAGTAAAAACATAAAAGACTCCATTCACAAGAAGAAATTTAGAGACGCTGTACACAAAACCTTTAAAGACAGATACAAGCACAAGTCTTGAAAGACATGGCAGTGCCCAGCTCCTGCAGATATCTTAATGTGAGGTGAGTTATAAGGTTTTAAAGTTGGCTTTGTTAAGATTTTTTCCTCAATAAAAAAACCACTGTTTCCAATTTTCAAGAAAGGAAAAGTGAAAATACGCAAAGTATGCACCACTCTTTAAAATTGTAAACCCAGTAATAGCTAAGGTAGCAAAGCCAAAGGTACACAACTGTTATTAATCTCAGCAGGTCAGCGCACTATACAATTTCAAAACAACAGCTAACTGAAATACAAGTGCAGACAGGAAAGCTAAGTGTATGCCTTAATTTTGGAGCATACATACTCAGAATCTCTGACACTCTTATTTTTAAAACCTATTAAGAAGTTACATGTTGCCCAGAAGATTAGCAGGCCACTATCATTGATCACTTCTACTTTGGTCTCCCAATATAAAAAAATTAAAAAAAATAAAAAAAATAAAATTACATACATACAAGAATAACACAGTAAGAAACTTCTCAGATAGAAAACAAGTAAGATCTCTCTCCAACAGTTTTTCAAGTTTCAAGCCTGTTTATGTCTCAGAACTGAAAAAAATGTTACTAATTAGCTTCCTGCTCCTATTACAGCTTCTGGTACAAATTCACAAACCAGGGAGCAATAATTGCTCGGTGTTTTTCTTTAAAACAGACACCCTACTATAGTTACGCACCACAACGATGGCATATCGCAAGTGAGAGGCGCTCACACATTTTGTTCATTTAGGTGGTTTTAAAATAATGTTTCTACGGTGCGGCGAAACCCTACTTCTGCATATTCTCAAGTCTGACCTGGTATTGCAAGAACATACAAAGAAGAACTTAAAGCCTTTCCATAACAGTCTTGCCATTAGTGTAGAAGACCTGTCTTTCAACCACCAAGTAAGTATACTATCAGCTACCATCCCTGCACTGGCTCCCTCCTGCCTTGCTGCACACTCCAAAAGGGTTTGGGTTTTTTTCCCTCCTCCACCACTCAAGGTCTCAGTATCAGGCAGGTGTGCAGCGTCCCTCCCTGCTTCTTCCACACTGATGAAGGAAGCTGGAAATGGCATGGTCATCAAATCTGAAGCTGAATTTGGAAGCAAAATTCATCCAGTCTTCTTTGACTATTCCGCAAATAACCCTTAAAAATGCCTGACATTTTTGTGGGCTGTAAACTCCAAATAGCATCCTGAGATATTTGCCCTGCATGCAATGCATTACAATTTGCCATGCAGGCACATGGAATCAAATACAATGTGGTTTCAAGTGATGGAAGTGCAGTAAAAGTAATGGAGTTCAGATCTCAAAGTTAAACAAAACTTCTCTGTTTTTTAAATTTTACTTACAGGACAGGAAGAAACCACGTGCAAAGGAGGCAAAAATGTTTTGGGGGTTTTTTTTCAGATAACACTAGCCAATTTTGTGAAACTTACTCTTGGGGAAAAAGCAGAAATAAAAAAGCCAGTTTTCCCAGCTACTTTATCCAATATCTGTCTCGTATTTTAGCCAGAAGACTTAAGATTTCCAAAACAAAGAGAAGTGACTGTACAAGAAAAGCAGCTAAATCAAAGAACTATCTCATAATGCACACTTATGAATAATAAATGATTTTACTGATATTTGAGGTAGGCATGCTTCAGTTAATTAAACAGTATCAGAAATTGAAGACTCTTACCCTCAAAAAACGAGGAAATGAAGATATACGGACATGAACAGCACAATCACCGTCAGCAGTTGATACCATTTTATCTTTTCAAAGCTTCAGTAAGTGAGCAAGCTCCAAAAAGTTCCTAATAGCCATTGTAGGCTCAGAGCTACAGGAATCCAAGAAAACAGGGATCTATTTAAGGGCAGACATTTAAAGGAGCCTGACTACACATAAGTCATTGTGTGGCATGTTCTAAACTACCTAGGCCTTCCAAACCCAAAGGCAATGGCTGAAACTCCAATATAGAAGGAGGTGTTGGTCACCCAGCAGGATAAGGCGATTCAGTTACAGAAGTGAGCAGACCTTATCAGCAAATGAAGCATGGATTACCCAAGCCTTTTAGACTGTCCAGGGCTTTAGGAGATATATAACCTTCTCTAACTCAGCTTGGAATACTTGTAAAACAGTCAGAAACAAAGATGAATTATGCTACAAGCACGTAATACTCTTGTACTGTGGTTAAGTACACAACCATGACCAGATTCAATGCACAAATTCCTACCAAATGCACCAACCTGGTCAGTAACTGCAATTGTCCCTTCTGGCCTTAAGAAGTTACAAGCTTGATTTCAGTAGTCTAATTAAACCAATCTGCCTCATCCCATTGCTAATTCCTTCCAGATGACTGCAATGGGAGTTGCCCTGGTGGCAAGTCTGTCCTCTTTTTCCTTTCTGTTCTATTCTGAGCCAGTAATATAACACAAGGCCAAAACCTGAGTACTCTGAACACCAATTATAAATTACAATTTTGTAATCACAAACACCGGACCTTAAGTAGACAAAAACAATTAGTCTCATCCATATTAACAGAGGGTTTTTTTAACTACACCAACATTAAGTCTAACAATATTTGTGCTGGGGACAGTTTTTCTAGAGTTGATCATTCTTTCAGTAAACTGATTTTCTTAAGAATACTATTGTCCCAAAAGAAGATGTATCAGAATTCTCTTAAAAGACAGGCTACACACAGGACTGAGTAACCCAGAAGCTTAAAAAAAAATGTCAAATGGGCAACCCTCAAGATACAGCAGCAAAGATTGAACAAAAAGGCACACAGAGAAAGGCAGACCAGCTCTACAAGAGCCTTACTGCACAAAAAGCCAGGAAGTAGTATCCAGACCAGCACGAACATGGCTAGCACCTTTTCTGCATATATTATTACTTATGAAACACTTCACAAGAGCATTGGCCTCTTGCATGGAAAGAGCATCATTAGCAATAGTCTGCTGGCATGGATTTGTGAAGGTCTGACTTGTACGCTAAGTCAAGCCATCACTAATAGGAATATGTTTAAAACATGGCAATACCAATACAACTTCACATGTTTGTAATAAAGAGGCCACTGTAACTAGAAGCATATGGCTGAGGTACTGTTTATAGTGATTATCTACTTCGCCCAAATCAAATATTCCACTTTAATCAACACAAACGTCAGTTGTCTGGGGAAACATGAAACATTTGAAGATTCTTTTAAGTCACTGAAAACGTGATCTGTGGAAAACTTTGATCTACTCAAGGCACTGAATCAAAAAAGTGTATTGTTAGCACAGAATTAGAGTAATAACCTAAAATATTTAAATTAATTGCTTCTATAAATATTGTAACAGCTGAAAAAACAAACACTGAATGTATTCAATGTGCAGACCAAGTTATCACCTAGTTTGGTTAATGTCTTGCTGAGACTTTTTACTTTTGTTTTTGCTTTAAAATGAAGTTAATACCTATGATGGATAGCTGTATGATTACTAATCAGTCAGCTGTAGTTTGTCTGATGAAAAACACAAAGCCTTCACTTTTCTGGCAAGAGGTTAATAACTAAATGTAATGCAGCTTCTTATTTGACTTCAACGACCAGCAAAATGAGAGGTTATTTTTTAAAGAGGGGCTACATACAGTCACGGTGCAAAACATCTTTCTTTTTGAGCGCGGTGCTGACAACAATGACAACGCCGAGGTTGCGGGTTTGATTTCCGCTCGGTCCCCATGTGTTGCCTGGTCTAGTCGAGAGATGGTGTCCCTGGCCATGACAGGGAGGTCGGACTAGATGATCTCTAAGGTCCCTTCCAGCCCAGGCCATTCTATGATTCATTGTATTAGAAATTTATTTTGTATCTTACCCTCTTTTACAATATGATACTTGTGAAGTAGTTATACTGCTATGACTCTCATGGAATCAGTAGGTGGCTGAAAATACCTCATGGCAAAAATCGGTATCATAATAATTGTCATCTATCCAATTCCAAGTGAAAGATTTCAAGCAGACCACACCTAAAAATACCTACTCCAGCATTTAAATTTTGTGTATTGTTCTTCCACGTCAAAAGACTTCAGTATACTACACAACATAAAAAAGTTATTAAACCCATTTATTAACATACTGATCATGTAAATTTCATGAACAGTTGACACTGCTTACAGTAACAAATGTATCACATGTTTGAACCGTTAAGGCCTTTGCCCACATTTTGTTAACTTATTTTGACAGCATCTCACTGAAGCACTCATGCCCATTTGGGCACAGGGTGGCAGGAGACATAAGAGCCTGTTTCTTTAAACTGCAAAATACTCAGTGCTTTTTCCAGATCTAAAGTGTACTGGTACATGACATGTATACATGAAGATAACTTTCAGTCCATGGTAAAGCTGCTTAACAGATCATACAGAGGAGAAAAAAAAAAGAATTAGAAGTGAAATTGTTGATACAGTCTCTTATTAAGCTGAAAACTTTATTGATGCTGCTAGTATGTGATCTCCCTTTACATTTCACAGTCCACTTTATCTCATTGATTCTCTCATTTCCTTGCCTATTTCCTCATAAAATGATCTATTAAGAACAGCAGCAGTCCTGGATGTCCTGAAGAGGAACAGTTATAATACAAGCATCAACTATATTCCCTCCTCTACACCAAGATCTTCTGCCACAGGGAAGATTTTTGCTTCTAGTGGGCCAGTTTGTTTTCTGCATTATATGCAACTCTTTGGGAGAATCTAACCCTTTCTACAGCCCATAGTAAGGCAAGATGAGCTAGAGATTTAGGTAGGGAGTGAGTTCCTATTTATCTGAGACAAAATTAGCGTGTAGCAGATGTTATTGTTGCTTCCTTCCTCTTACACCTCCCCCCCCGCCCCATACATCAGACAGCAGTGGAGGGCGTTTGGAGTAATTTAGGCAGTGAACGGGAAACAAGCGCCGGCTGGTCTCAGGGCGAGAGGCTCAGGGCCAGCACCGCGGCTGGCTGGCCGAGGGCGGGCAGGGGTACGCGACAGGGCACGGAGGCAGGACCTGCTGCC
>NW_009694050.1:0-21914 GCF_000703405.1 Apaloderma vittatum | reverse complement strand
TGATAGGAGAAGGGGCAATGGGTGTAAGCTGGAGCATAAGAGGTTCCACAAGAATATTAAGAATAACTTTTTCACTGTGAGCGTGACAGAGCACTGGCACAGGCTGCCCAGAGAGGTTGTGGAGTCTCCTTCTCTGCAGACATTCAAAACCCACCTGCATGCGTTCCTGCATGACCTTCTCTGAGTGATCGTGTTTTGGCAATGTGGTTGGACTAGATGATCTTTCAGGGTCCTTTCCCACCCCTAACATTCCATGATTCTGTGATTCTGTGATTTTGATTTCCACAGCACGTAAGTCGTACTGTAAGTGAATGTCCTGGTTTCAGCTGGAAGACAGTTAAATTTCTTCCTAGTAGCTGGTTGAGTTTAGGTGACAATAGCCACTAAATTAAATTGTGTTATGTTAATTTCATTATAACCTTGTCACTGTATGCCAGTACTACTATAATCATTATGTGCTCTATCAATGGTATTATTCTAAGAATCACTTAGATTATTAAATGAACTTTGATAAAATGAAGAAAATTGTTTTAGTGATAGAACCAGAACCGACTTCAGCGTGTAACAACCCAATGCTACACACCACTTCGTAACCAATGTAACTCATGTGCTGCACTGCATCAAAGTCTGACTCTGCTCTGGCAGCTGAGCACACTTCACATCATCCCTCTTGTCCAGAAGGACTGTCATAACAGATGCAGGCCAAAGTCATGGACTAATTAAGCTCAATGGACATGTTATAGAGAAATCCCATGGCCTGAGTGACATATATGTTCATATGCATATATATATATATATATATATACACACACACATTATGTGTATATCTGTGTATATATGTATGTAGGTGAAGGTAATTGACTGGGACACTTTGCGAAGTATGAGACTTAGGCATGACATACATAGCAGAGAATAAATGGTGGATACTCTCCCAGGTTAGACTGGGATAGAGTTAATTTTCTTCACAGTAGCTGGTACAGTGCTGTGTTCTGGATTTAGTGTAAAAATAATATTGATAGCACACTCGTGGGATAAGCAGAGTTTATCCCATGTTAAGGATTTTTCAGTTTGCCGTGCTCTGCCAGCAAAGAGATATGCAAGGAGCTGTGAGGGAGCACGGCCAGGACAGCTGACCCAAACTATTCAAGAGATATTCCATACCACAGACAGAATGTCATGCTCAGTATATGAGCTGGGGGATGTTGGCCGGTGGAGCAGATCACTGCTTGAGTTTTGGTCAGCATGTGTTGAGCATTGTGCACCACTTGTCTTTCCCTGGGTTTGAATTTCTTTCTCTTTTTGCTATATTTGTTACTATTGCTGTTTTTGTTATTAAACTGTTTTTATCTTAACCCACAAATTCTATCCTTATTTCAATTCTCCCCATCCCACTGAATGGAGGAGGAATGAGCCAGTGGCTGTGTGTTGCTCAGTTGCCAGCTGCGGTTAAATCATAACAGTAAATAAATATTTTTCTTCTGAATGGCTCTATACACTCAACCTGTTAAACTGAGTCCTTCCTAGAATGAGCACTGCTGTGCTACATAAAGCTGCCTCCTCTCATTACCTAAAGCGTCACTTAGCCTGCAGGAGTATAGAGACTGCAACAGCATTTATTAGGATTCCATAATATATAAAGGAGGTTAAGGTTTTGCTCTTTAAGTATCTCTGCTTTATTGCAGATTACCAAAATACCACAAACACACCACTAATCAGTATAACCATGATTAATAAAGTGAATATATATATCACATGACTACAAATTATTGAAAGCAATCAGTAGTATAGAAAAACACAATAATAGCAGAACTCAATAACAGGAGCAACAAGTGTAAGTTTAACAGTGCGGGTTACCACAAATTTACCACCAGTACACTAACTTATCAATAACATTATGGCAGATAAACTCATGATAAATTACTTATATGTATATATATATATGGTACCAAGCATAGTAAACACTCCAGAGGGGGGCCAAAGCATCCCAGAAGCAGGAGTAAACTGTCTCCAGAAGTGGGCCCCGATTAGGCAAATAAACAATAAAATCTCACTTCAAAGTGATCTGCATCACAGAGTATGGAGTCTAACAGGAACATCTAGCAAGGCTCCAAAATATCTTAGAAAGGTCATGCAGAAAGCTCAACCTGCTTAGGTGACGGAAAAGAATGTACAGTATGAGAAATTTTCAGAGAGAAAAACTGGATTTTGGATAAAAGTTACGTCATTTTCATATGACAGAGACATAAGAGAGTGTCGGACACCATCATTTAAACCATCATAGAGATGCTGTTAATTTCACCTGGGAGAGCCAAGAGATAATGATGTTGTCTGTCCTCTCAGACCAGAAAGGATTTCCCAGATTGTTTTCCTGTGTTTGCAGTTAGAGCAGCCAATGACAGCTACCAATTCTTACTGTCTCGGGGCATTTCCACCTTTTCAAGTGGTAAGTAGCCATTACAGTCCTCTGGTTTTGTGCTTATCAGTGGTGTCTTGGGATGTGTCCAGTTTCCAGGTGCCTAGCTACACTTCAAAAATGACAGCCACACTTCTCAAGGATGCTTCACAAGCCTAGTTCCCAGCCTAATAGTTCCCAAGCTAGCAGGGATTTTCTCTGTTAGTTTCTCAGTCAGTATTTCACCTGGTCTCCTTTCTGGCTGCTCACATCACCTCCCTACAGGAGAGCCATACCCTGAATCGGTACAAGCAATGGCCTTTCTGACATAAAAGCAACAACTTTTGTGTTCAGAGCATAGGCATAGTTGATGGAAACCCACAAAGAGCACTAAATCGTTGTGCTAAAGACAGGCTATAATCCAACTTACTTTCTCCTGGCTGTGGTCACTTTACCTTGTTAGGTAAACACAGCATAACTCATTTGTATACTTGAAGTCAGCAGATATGTCTCTGAATATAGAAAAGGACCCATCTGTTGAATAACAAAGTCTCGCTCTTATAATCAGTTTTCACAGTAGTGCCACATGTTAAGCACAGACACAGAACTTAAAGGGTTTTCCTAGTGAAAGTCAGCTGTGAAGGACACTGAACTTGATGTGGTTACAAATTCAAAGTCAGGACATACAGGTCTCAGAAACAGCCTGGGCCTTTTACATTCAAACCCAAAGCAAAACCTGGCTTTTCACATATCCCTTTCATCTGTACCCCTTATTTGTGGTTTCTTATGTAAATGAATGCCACTAAGAGGGTGTTAATTGTCAGTATGGAAATCTTCCTGATAGACCATACAGTGTAATTCTGTTACTCTACAGCAAGTTCCCATTACAAAAATACATTAGTGAAAAATGAAAAACTGCCTTCTGGAAAGAGACTAATACATAAAACAATGACCGGTAAAACTACAAAAGGTCAGCTATGCTAATAGAATGAGACCATATCAGTAAAATGACCAGCAATAAATCAATAATAGATGCTGCACACGGATTAAAACTCCAGCTCTCTGCAATCTGTCAACAACCAGACAGCCAAAGTTGGCAGCTGTGGCATGAGGGAATCTCATAAATGTGCCAGTTCCACATCAAAGTACCAAATCTTACATGTCAGGCAAACATTTAGAGAAATCATTCCTACTGTGAAGGTCCTATTTAGCATCATCTCCTCCAAACTACTACAATCTGCTCTCTATATGTAGTTCTGGTTGTGAAGACTTCTAGACTTCATATTTTAGTGTTCATAATAATAAAAGTATCTGGCCATTGTACAAGAAGAGTAATGAGGAAACCAGCTGGGTTCCTTTAGAGTCAAATAACCTGTTTTTTAAAACTACAGACAACTATATGCAGTGAGTAGAATATTACACAGAATATTGGTCAGTTCGCTTTCTGCAATAGAGAATGCAGTGGTCAGCACTAAGGATAATTGGAAGACTGTTATCTAATTTTTTTTCATTGACATCTTAATTGAATTCTGCAAAGAACAAAAATTGTGGAGAGATTAAATTATATGTGCATATATTATCTGGAGGGGGGAAAAAACAATTAGGAATTAATAGCACTCAGCATCCTCTGTCCCCCAAGATTTTAAACACAGTATCGCCTGTCAGTTCAGACCAGTGTTACAGTACAAAGGAGATGGTGAAAAAGAAAACCCATATGTAGTCCAAGCTGTCACAGTTTTCTTCCATATTTTTCTTGCATTTAAGCAGGCAATAAGGTAAAAAGAGACCACGAAGTGACTTTATCATCTACCAATTCCCAGCTATGAAGATTGTAAGATTTAATTGAAGCTGCTTTACACTATTCTTGCAGTCTGAGGAGAATCAACTCCCAGATTCAGCAGCTACTAATTTTTTTTTGTTCTAAGCCAAGAAAACGAAGCATGGCTTGAGCTGAAAAGAGGTACTCTGGTTGGGAAAAGTTCATTATTGTCTTCCACTAATATTACAAAGAGAGACGTTCAGCATCTGCTATCGTATAGCCTTATCCGTAGCTTTTTCTTCTTTTGTACATATAAAAGAAAATATTAACCAATTGAGCATTTGAAACTGTCAGTATGGCTGTAGCTGGTAGAAGCAGATCTATCTGACTTGCTGACAAAACCCATTTGTAATTGTCATGCAAAGGAGGAGGCACGATTAACTGCCTCTTGAAGATCCATGGAGTACCTTGCAGAGCGTCACACCTGACAGCTAACCTCAGCAGCTGGTAGCAACGTGCTGCAATCAGTGGCGAGAGAAAAGCACCTCACAGAATGTCCAGTTGCCATGAGAAGAGGTACTCAGGAATGTACTGTTCCTGCTCTTTTCCCAGCTTCCTCCACCAGAGGATTTCAGGTGGGCTTAGAGCAATGTCATTCCTACCAAGCACACTCCCATTGCAAGGCAGTTTTTAGTCTCAGCAGCAATTGATGGCTACAGCTGAGAGCTCAGAAAAGCTGCTTACGTGATGCCCTAAGAAGAATTTAAAACCAAACACAATTACTTGATGCCTGGCCTTTGAGTTAGTTCAAATAATTTGAATGTCACACGAAATTGCTACACACGCTTTCTTTAAACTTCTGTGTTTGACTCAGTATTTAATTGAAAAAAAAAAGGTACAAAAATCAATTGAGCTTTAAATATATTCAGATTAATTCCCCTAATACATAAGTTTTCTTAACTGATTCAGAGAAAAGTAGAATTTAGGAAAGAAAACCAATACTTACTACAGATGAAGTGGGGTTAGAGATTCAGCAAAATTCTAATAATAGTGCTGTAGAAATAAAAATAGAGTCTCTTCCTCCTCAAATCTACCAAGCATAAAATCAATGGAGAAACACTATGAAAATATAGCTCCCCTTCTGTATTTATATATCTTGAATATATTTTCACTGTTATAAAACAGCAATTCTTCCATCTCCTAAATGAGTACTGTTAGGTCATTTGATCTGATCTATTCAACTTGCAGTTTAAAAGCAAACGACTTTTATAACCTTGGCTTTTTCTGTAATACCCACTTTTATCAATATTACTGTGTATCTATAAATATGCCATGCATGTACACATATCAATAGCTATATTAAATAAACCGACTGTTAGATCTATAGCCTTAAAGGGAACAGAAAGCTCATATATCCACAATTCAATGCTTATAAACCATAAGAATGGTTCTTTCAGGTGCTTTATGTAAAAAAGGATATTTTATTACAAATGAAATATCTTTCCTTGTCCATGAAGACAAACAAAACAAGTGCAGCTTAATTTAAATATATGAAAGAGAACAGGTAAACCATTTGAACTCATTTCCTGTAGAGCCTTTACTTCTTTTTGCGAGCAGATTTAAAGAATTTTTTCTCATGTAAAAAAAAAAAGTGTAGAATTCTCCTGCAGCTAACATTTCATATTAAAATCCTAGCAATAACCTGAGATTTTTTTAAACATCTATGTTCCTAAGGGTCTCTATTCTGAGGAAAAAAGTTTTGTGTTTGGTAGTAATTTAATTCAAATAGCAAAAGGCAATAATTGCAATGTTCTTGAATTTATTCCAATAAATTCCTCCAGAATTATTTGCCTATGTTACCACTTAATAGAACTCATGTCAAATTCTAAAGCAATTGAAGTCAGCCTTGTTACAATCACAGCTGACTGGCAAGACACTGTTTAAATGCTAATCTAGTGTTTATTCAGACACTTGAGAGCATTCTTGCTTCCTTCCATTTTAATAAACAAAACAAAAACTCAAACTAATCAAACAAAAAATCTTTCCTGTTTTTTGCTTTTTACTTCTTCCTTTTCTATTTTCCCCTATGACAAATTGGAAAACTTTTGTCATTAACTTCTTTTTTTCCATAAATATAATTAATTAAACAACAAAAACATTTTAATGTGAAATGGCTATGGATAAAATCTCCCAAAATATAATTTAAACAGCAATTATGAGAATTTAAGACAAACATCAAGGGAATCTGGCAGTCATTTAAGTACAGTCTTTCCCTAAAATAGCTGATCTGTTTCTCAGAGCAGTGAAGCAAAGCAACCTCTGCCAGTAAGTTTATTCTTTTATCCTCCTGGAGAAGAAAACAAAAAAATATTTTTCAACATAATAAGTTTTACTCATGCTGCAAATTTAGGATCCATCCCTACAAACTTCAGGTTTACTTTTCCATTTGGTTACATGTAAAACTGTAATAAAAATATTTGTCATTTGTATATCTAAATAGGAATTCAGTGATATCAGCTGTAACTTAAAGATATGGACTATCTTCCTATTGTTCTGTAACACTATAAAGCCTTTAAATTACTGTCTACCAATATACCTCAAATGGAATAAATTCAGCCATTGCTACATAATGCCATTTCTGTGTTTCTGGTCAAAATCACCACTCTTCCTATGAGAAAGAAAGGAACAAGGAGATTGTCTATTGAAAAGGGAAAATTAAATCAGCAAGGTAGAGATAAAAGAATCAAACTAGAAGAAAAAATAAGTAATATACAAAAAAAAAGGTAGTATCTAGTGACAAAGAGAAGTTACGTTGACAAATATTTTTCAATAATTCAGTAGAAAAACTATTGGAATTTTTTAACTCTCAGTTAGTGAGGACACAGTGATTGCTACTAAATGCTTTTAATACATCAACAACTACTATCCATACGTTACTAAGGACGAAATTACTGCGCTGTGGATGTAGATTATTTAACAGTGATTTCACACCACCAATAGCACATGGTCATCGTGAAGATCAATAAAGTGCTTTGCTCCCACACTGAAAACTTTGTGACACTGCACGGAGATCTCTACTATCCACAAAATAGGTCAAAATTCACATTTTCACTGAAAGAACACTATCTTTCTAGGCATATTATAGCTACTAGAATTAACTGTTGCATCTCAGCTTCTACTGTGTTTCCAAATTACAGACTCACAGAATGTCAGGGGCTAGAAGGGACCTCTGAAGATCATTTAGTCCAAGCCGCCTGCCAGAGCAGGATCACCTACAGTAGATCACACAGGGATGCGTCCAGGCAGGTTTTGAAAGTCTCCAGAGAAGGAGACTCCACAACCTCTCTGGGCAGCCTGTGCCAGTGCTCCATTACCCTCTTAGTCAAAACATTTTTTCTAATGTTTAGATTGAACGTCCTGTTTTCCATTGTGCAACCATTGCCCCTTGTCCTGTCACTGGACACCATTAAGAAGAGTCTGATCCCATCTTCCTGACACCCACTCTTTAGATAGTACAGGGGCATGATCCCCTCCCTGCTCCTGCTGACAGCACCATTCCTGACCCAGGCCAGGATGCCGTTGGCCTTCTTGGCCGCCTGGGCACACTGCTGGCTCATGTTCAGCCACTGTCCATCAACACCCCCAGGTCCCTCTCTGCCTGGCAGCTCTCCAGCCACTCCTCCCCAAGCCTGTAGCGCTGCTGGGGGGTTTTGTTGCCGAAGTGCAGGACCCAGCATTTGGCCTTATTGAATTTCATGGAGTTGGCCTTGGCCCAGTGATCCAGCCTATCCAGATCCCTCTGCAGACCCTCCCTGCCCTCAACCAGATCGATGCTTCCACTCAGCTTGGTGTCATCTGCAAACTTACTGAGGGTGCACTCCATCCCCTGCTCCAAATCATCAATAAAGATGTTAGACAGCATGCAGTCCTTTACACTTGCCCTTGTTGAATTTCATTAGGTTTCTCTACACCCAGATCTCTAGCTTGTCCACGTCACACTGGATGGCAGTACAGCCCTATGCTGTGTCAGCCACTCCTTCCAGTTTTGTTTCATTTGCAAACTTGCTGAGTGTATACTCTCTCCCTTCGTTCAGGTCACTGATGGATATATTAAATAGGGCTGGACCCAGTACTGACCCATGGAGAACACCACTAGCCACAGGCCTCCAACTAGACTCTTCCCCACTGACCACAATTCTCTGAGTCCTATCCTTCAGCCAATTCCCTATCCATCTCACTGCTCACTCATGCAGTTAACACTTCTTAAGATTGGCTGTGAGAATGCCATGGGAAAAAGAGTCAAAAGCCTTGCTGAAGTGAAGGTAGACCACATCCACTGTGCTCCCATCATCTGTCCATCTAATTATGTCATCTTAAAAGGTTATCAGATTAGTCACGCATTGACCCCTTGGTGAATTCTTGTTGACTACTTGTGATAATCCTCTTTTCCTCAACATGCTTTGAGATGGTGTCAAGAGCAAGTTGTTTCATGACCTTTCCGGGGATGGAGGTGAGGCTGACTGGAGCCCATAGCAGAGCAGACTGGAGATGATAGCATAACTGTGATTGTTTCAGTGTTGCTTTCGATATTCCATATGCAAACAGACTGAAGAACTTCAATAGAGACTAGCAACTTCCAAATATGTAACTGAGATTTTTTTTTTTAAATATTTTCTTCAGTTTTGCAAATTGGTAACTGGAGAAAAGAATAACTGTAACACTATAGAAAAAAAGAAATATGTTTATCATATCAAAGGAACAGTGAAAAAAGTGACAAATGAATAATTGCAGGCAAGTTGCCAACAATTAATTTGTACAATTACAGTTTTCTGCTAGGAAATGAAACTTGAACCATATAGATTAGCTTTAGTTTGGATTAAACAAAAGTCAGGAGTGAAAGAGGTAGACATTTTGGTATAATTTAAAAAGTGATCACAAGTTAAAATGTTGAGAGAAATAACAGCAAAACTCAAGATGCAGTGAAAATTTTAAATAAACATATTTGAAAAATGTCATTTCACTTATCAAAGAATAATAGAATTTTAAAAAGAAAATATGTTAAGATGCAAAATATTCCTTTTTATTTCTTTCTCTTTTTTTTTTTTTCTTTTGTTTCTCCCCCACCCCCCCCACTCCCTGCCCCCAAAAGGCAGTGAATTGCAGCCTGGTCTTTTGTACACAAAAGTCAAGTTTACAAAAACAAAAGTTGTGTATTTGGGAAAAATTGACATCACATCTATGAATGTTTTTGAAAGGTTAGAGAACATTACACTTTACAAAGTTTCGAAACCAGACAACATGAAATCAAGAGTGCTAAATGCCACAGGAGCTATATGGACATTAACACATATTTCATTATGTATTAGGTGTGGGAGATACTTGGTAGTGAGATCTCCCAGGAGTAGTAAGAAGATATCACTTGCTTTTGCTTCTTCTGCACTCTCAACTTTTCCACTCCAGGAAATGAGTCTTAGGAATTTAACCAGTCTGTATTGATTAGTTAGTCAGTTTTAGGCTTGGTTCAAATTCCTGATTGAGAGAGCAAACAAAAAGCTGGGGAAAACTTAACTTGACTGATAACCCAAACTAATCCCACAAAAAGTCACACTTCATACTAATCAGGTATATCCACGTGGGCACTTAAAAGAAGTAATGAAAAAATAATTCTATGGGTTTGGTGGCATTGAATACTGATTGTCATTGTTTTTGCTTTAGGTGTTAGATAAACTGGCAAATGTCCACTTCTACATTTCCTAACACAAACAGAGTTTTCTAACTAAAAAAAAAATCCCAAAACCTATTTGAGGAAGATCAGAATGAAAAATGAAGAGTTTAGCATGCCATAGGGAAACCAAGAAAGACATAATCCTGGGTATTTTTTCCCTAATTTAAAGCAACAATATTCTAACACTATCCAAGCTGAAACCAAGAATTGCTGGGGAAAGGCAATTTGCCCAGACATGGCTGCACTGAAGACATGGTTAGGCAAACAGGCAAAGCTTAAAAACACAGCTACGCACAGGCACCACAATATTGTTAAGTATTTCAGAAATGTGAGTAAGCAAATAAGCACCTGGATGCTGATGTACTTTCCTATATTGGAAGGATTAAAAGGCTCCTGTATGAGACAGTTACCAAGTACACAAATCTCACAAGGACAGAAAATGTTATTAGCTGTGTGTGCAGAATCTTCAGGGGTCTAAAACCATCTTGCTCTCTACCTGTCTCTGGGATATCACTAGGGATAATGTGAGCTTCTTTTATGCTTTTCTGGTTTTTTATGAGCACTGGCTGAGCTTTTTGGATTTTGTAAATCATCAGCTCACAGTGTCCTTCCACTCTTCAGTCTGCACTAACAAAAACATGCATGAGCATTTTTGAGGATATAGCAACTTTCTAGCCTAACAGCAACAAAGACATGGTTAGCTATGGTTGAGTCTACACTGGGGAGAACTGCTGCAAACTGCTTCACGAATGAGAGTGGAAGCAACACACTTGACTACTTTAAGTAACTCTCAGCAGATAAACCAACCCATTTGCTAAAGATACAGAAAGGTTAGCAAGGAGCACTCTACAGGATGATGCAGGATTTAAGTGTATTTGTTAGAGCGTTACAGGTAATTGAGGATGCTTTTCCAAAGGCAGTTTGAAATTAATGACACGTCTCATAGAGAGGTCACTCGAGATGCCTGTCTGCCCCACCAACAGCAGTATGTTCTCAGCTTAGCCTGAACTATCTCAGAATTACAGAAACAAAGAGTATCAGGGTGACATAGCTTTCTCTGGAGCAGGAGGAAAGAAAGAGAGGCAAAGAAATAGAAGGTCACCTGCTAATATGGAAATAATACCACTAAGATATAACGAGCTGTTAACCTGGCTTTATACCTTGAAGGCCAAAATGCTTTTGTCTGGGTTTTTTTCCAGGCTTGTTTGTTCTTTGACAGAATTCAGATCTCCAAAGAAATTACTTTTTACAGAATTGTCAGATCAAGATAAAAATTACTGAGAGAATTATTGAGTCCTCAGTATTTTATTTGCAAAGAACAACTATCTGTCTTTAAATTAAATTTCCACTGAAAGAAAAAGAGAAGAAGAGGGCAAACATGCCATAAACAGATATAGTTGTCAGTGCTGACTAACTTACACAATTCACATGTGAATGCTCTCAATATAACCATCACCGTGTTATCAAACCACAGAACAGCAGAGAATTCATTTACTTCAGAACCATAACAGTACAGAAACTGTAAGCTAATGTAGGCTGCCTTGAGGACACCAATGAAGCAATCCAGCTCAGCCTCTTATGCAAAAGAAAGAGTAAGGATGAATAGAGAAGGCTGATACTCTGCGGGCATAAAGCAAGCTAATAAACGACCTGCAGAGAGTGCAGGCTGCATCACCCTGCAGTCTTATTGAAGTCGACCAGGGCATCCATTAGGGATCAGGGCCAGAGCCTGCCATATGGTTTTCAGACACTGGTCACAGCCAGGATTTTCTCTTTTGTTTTATGTCCATAATTTCTTTACTGCTGTCACAGTGAAAGGGAACTTCTTCGTAAGGCTGCTTACTGCTCACAGAACAGGCTTTTAATACAAACACCATTTACAGAAATTATAGTGCAAGAAGTAGTTCTGTTTAAATTGACTGTTTCCTCATAATATGCTTTCAAAATATGATCTATTATGCCAATGGGGAAAAAGATAACACAGTATAAAAGCGATATATGAAAAATTGAACAGAAATCTAAGAGCTTGTTAAATAAACAAAACAACAAAACAAAACAACAACAACAAAACCCAAAGCAAACCAAATCAAACCAAACAAACAAACAAACAAACAAAAAAAAGCCCTGCATGGTATCCTGGCCTGGATCAGGAATGGTGCTGTCAGCAGGAGCAGGGAGGTGATCATGCCCCTGTACTCGCTTTGGCGAGGCCTCACCTCAAGTGCTGTGTCCAATTTTGGGTCCCTCACTACACGAGGGACATTGAGGTGCTTGAGAGGATAGAGAGGGGGGCTGCCAAGCTTGTAAAGGGCTTAAAACACAAGTCTTATGAGGAAAGGCTGAGGGATCTGGGGCTGTTTAGCCTGGAGAAGAGGAGATTGAGGGGAGACCTCATTGCTCTCTACAACTATCTGAAGGGAGGTTGTAGTGAGGTGAGGGTTGGTCTGTTCTCCCTAGTGGAGAGTGATAGGACGAGGGGAAATGGATTTAAATTGTGCCAGGGGAGGTTCAGGTTGGATATTAGAAAGAATTTCTTTACTAAGAGGGTTGTCAGGCATTGGAACAGGCTGCCCAGGGAGGTGGTTGAGTCACCATCCCTGGAGGTGTTTAAGAGACAAGTGGATCTTGCAGGAGAGGGCATCATTTAGCTGGTTGATAGGGCTGGGACGAAGGCTGGACTTGACGTTCTTCAACATCTCTTCCAGTTGAAACTGTTCTATGATTCTATGATTTTATGATTTTATGATTCTATTCAAATGCCATGCAAAGAAATGAGTAATTCTGCTTACCTGTCTTTATGTTTGACAAGCTTAGTAAGGGAAATAACATGTCACAGTACTATACCTCACTAACTGGAAGGAGATAGTTCTCAACACCTGTGATATCTTCTTTTTATGACTAGAATGTGATTCAGGTGCAGATGACAGCAGGACTAGTTTGTGTCCTCTGTACCATTCACATACTTCACCGTGTTATAGAAAGCATATAATCTTCTTCTCACCAGTTATGTGAGGAAATAATCCATCCGAGGAACATACATTCAGTCAGTATTAAGAAATAATACAGAATCATTTGATGACTTCATGTCCTCAAAGGTCCTAGAGAGGAAAAAAGATATCTACTGTTCTAATAGCAATTTTTTCATTTGCCCACAAACCAGTCATAGCTTTACCATATATTAAACTTGTTTAAGTACCCCAGATAAAAGTGAAACTTTTTTTTCACAGTAAATAAACCATTTCTTTTCACTGAAGTTTAACAATATCACCAGAATTTTTCCCTACTTTCCTTTCTCTTTTTTTTTATTTCTTCTATTAAAAAAACCCAACCCTAAACTAAAACACAATCTTCATTTCAGCTCATTTCTTCCCTCCTCCCTTCTTTTTTTCTGTTTCACCACCAAGGGAAAAGCTCACTTTTACACCTCATTGAAAAAATGAAATCTCCAGGTTTTCCCTTAAGAGAGATTTGATGGACAGCTTGTCTTAGCAAAGTTGCTTCTGCCCTTCTTGGGTCTGCTCTTTTGAAATCAGCCACATGGCTGCATTCTAAGCCTGGTTAAGGAAAAGCCTACAATTACCACCTCACACAAAGAGAACTCCTGCCAAAGTAGTTCCAAATATATGTCATAAATTCAGTCATATTCCTTTCAAACTCTGCTCCTTTTAAGTTTGTAGTTTTGTCTACATCTCTCATTTATTTTAATAAGCATGGAAAGCTCCAATTTTAGATATCATGATTCAACAACACATTATCTCCACTGCTAAACATCTAGATCCTCCTAAAACCTGACTGATAGTATCCAATAGAGTATTTTTACAGATTTTTTTTATGTTTTCTATTAAAAAACATGTATAACTCTTATATTCAGTGTAGTTAAGAATGAGCCACTTTCTTTATATAGTATGTGTTTCACTGGCATTTCTAACTCCAAGCAGCCAAATGGTGAATAGAGCCAATGTCAGCTTCAAAGACACATCTGTCACTGTCCAAGGCCAATCCTATCAGCGACAGCGGTAGCACATGTGGAATAATGTATTTATGAAAGGGGAAAAAAACACCCAGCTGTGCAACAGCAACTGGGAGAGAGGAGTAAGAATATGAGACAGAAACAACTTTGCAGACACTGAGGTCAGTGAAGAGGAAGGGGTAGGAGGTGCTCCAGGCACTGGAGCAGATTTCCCTGCAGCCCACGATGAAGACAATGCTGAAGATCATTGTGAAGCAGGCTGTCCTCCTGAAGCCCACAAAGGTGCTACTTAGGCTTCCATCTTCTCAGACAATGCTTTCCAGTAGTGTCTTAGAATTACATGACTGACCATTTTATCAAGTGAATTACAGAATACAGGTGATTATCACATCTTGAAATTGATTAGCTGGTTACAATCCTCTCAGTACATACATTTCTAGTCAAGAGGTGGTGTCCCTGGCAGCAGGGAGGCTGGATTAAATGGTCTCTAAGATCCCTTCCAGCATAGGCCATTCTGTGATTCTGTGATTTCAAAGAAACATTGGACTTTTTTTACTTTTTTTAGTAAGTTTGATTACATCAAAATTAATAAAGATTTAAGATTACAATATTTTTAATATACATACATACAGAATAAAGGAGTATGCTGGAATTACTTGTATACTTTGTACAGA
The DNA here is from genome assembly GCF_000703405.1 of Apaloderma vittatum. NCBI lineage: Eukaryota > Metazoa > Chordata > Aves > Trogoniformes > Trogonidae > Apaloderma > Apaloderma vittatum. The sequence goes on along the minus strand of NW_009694050.1, from coordinate 7,394 downwards.
CAACACAGGAGATAAAGGAAGTGGCCAAATAAGCAAGGTGAACAGTCTGGTGACTTCATTTCTGTATAAACATCAGGAGAAGGGGCTGGACTTTATGTTGACATACAAAGACTTCTTTATTTTTTTTCCATTTCATACTTGTAAACTAGAGATATGTTAATATTTCCTCATGGAAATCCTTATAATGTAACACCAGGCAGAACTACCGTGATCCCGCTGATGTGCAAAACACATACTATGAGATTCTTCTAAATGTCTGCATAAGCTTCAGTAATTTCAGTCAAATGAATCTTCAAAAAAACCCAGTCCTGATTTTAAAAACATCAGCATTGCATAATCCTTCACAAATTCCAAAGTATATTCTGTGTCTTACATACCCTAATCTTTATGATAATTCCCATATATTTTTCACTTTGACATTGTGTACTTTAAGCCTGTGTTGTCTGAGGAGGAATGAATGGCAGAGTGGTGTTATGAACTGACCACAACCCCCATTCACTGTCCCCCTGTGCCACTGGAGAGGAGGTAGAAAAAATTTGGAGTACTAACTTTCAGCCTGGGAAAAAAGGAGTGGGGTGAATATGTATTAAGATTAAGGTTTTTTATTTCTCAGAACTCTTGTCTGATTTAATTCATACTGTATTAGGTTTGCCTGGCTGGATTTTGGGGGCGGGGGCGGGGGGCTGTAGGGGTGGCTTCTCCAAGAAGATGCTAGAAACTTCCCCAGGTCTGACAGGGCCAATGCCAGCTGGCTTCAAAGATGGACCTGCTGCTGGCAAAGGCTGAGCCTGTCAGTGATGATAGGATAGGAACGCCTCTGTGAAAACATATTTAAGAAGAGTGGAAGAAGGAACTGGACCACACAACACCTGGCCACCTGAGGAAGGGAGTGACAGGGCGGCTTTGGTGGGCAACTGGCATCCAGCCAGTGTCAAACCACCAGAAGTATATAAGGGTAAATTTCACTCAGCTCGTCACATAAAGAAAAGGTAATGAGCATGCCAATTATTTTCTCAGGCTGTGCAAGACAGGGTGAAGATTTATTGCTGTTTTTCAAATGTGATAAAGACGATCTGAACTGACCAGAATGTTCATACTCAAGCTGTCTTCCTGAACCAAGTTATTCTCTGCCAGAAAAATCCCATTTCAGTAGAAAAATGTTGTGTAATCACAGGAGAGAAATTCTAGGCCACGTTCTAGAGCACATATATCACATCCTCATTCCAGCATAGGGATAGTAGAGTGAAATCAAATTTCATATAGATTGTATAGCGTGTTAAGTACCTTTGCCATAATAACCAATATTTTAATTTCATAATAGTTGTGTATTTGATTTGCTTGCAAAATCGTAAATGATTTCAGATCCAAGTAACAGGCTACGCTACAGATAAAGTCCTTAGATTCATGTAAAGCCTTTCTTAGCTGAGTTTCCATAAAATGAATTAGATGTCAGTGAATGGACATCAATATATTCCTTGTTTTCTGGGCTAATTTTTAAACTTATACAGAGTAAACAAAAAATGTTTCTAATAAGTACTGTGTTAACTAGACCGTGTTCTTCAGCGCTTCAAAAATACAAGCTAGAGTGCTGCAGTACATTGGGTTTTCAACCTAGGCACTTCTGGCATAAGACAATAGAATTTAATTACCTAATTCTATCAGTTGAGAAAAAGTATCCGTATCTATCAGCATAATAAGATTATGAGACTTTTTGTGATGTAAATTAGTTCCTTTTAAACGCAACAGTTTTGACTGGAAGATATGACAGCGACCCAACACAAAGTCTATGGTATTCTGCAGTTTCCCAAGAAAAAGTGTTAGAACTGGAAAACTGGGCACTTTCTTGACAAATTCTTTCACTAGGTTGAAAGTGCTTACTGATATAAGGATACATCTTCTCTGGGGCCAGGTTTTTTTCAAAAGGCACAGTAGCAGACAGGTACCAAAACATTTAATAGCTTTTGATTGAGAGGATAGTGAGATAGATTGACTCCAGAGAAGCAAAATTTCGTCTGTTGATTTTTCTTGCTTCAGTGAACTATGAAGTTTTAGGCTGCTGTTGGAGATTAAAATAGCTTACATGTAGAATATTAGAATTAATTGTGAGATTGCTTCAAATTGCAATCAATCACAATTTTTTTTGTCTTATGATTGATATTGTTCAGCATGAGTAGCTAGATTTACTGAAGCCCTAGGTGCAGACTGTGGACTTTTACCTAGGAACTAATTGGCTTAGATTGAAGAAAAGCCCCTAAACCGGTTCTAACTGAGAAAGATAAGGTCAACAGAAAATGCATCCTTGAGATAAAGGAAAGAATGAGCACTTGGAGTGACAGAAAGGATCCAATGAGGAAGAAGAAGCACCCAGACCCAAATATTACTAATGGACCAAACCATCGCATTAGGGGAAGTGAACTTGGATTTTAAGGGTATAAATGCCCAGAGATTTCTTTGTTCAGGATCCCTCTTGGAGGGTCCCAGCTCAAGCTGAAATAAACCAACTCCATGGCAGAACCTAGGGTCTGAACTCTGCTTTACACTTGGGGGCTAAGATTGGATCCAGCCGCACCTAGACTCCTCTCCGTTATAAAGTTTAGAAAGCAAGGGGGGACAGTCTGAACCTCACAACTCGGTAGAAGGGTCTTCGCAGACTCTACTATAACAGTTGTATGGGTTTCACAATGTGGGGTTATCATGGGCTTGTGCCTGGCAAGGTTTTTTGGTAGTGAGGGGAGGGCTGTGAGGGTGGCTCCTTGACAAAATTCCAAAGCCTCCCCATCCCCAGCTAAGGCTCAGTCCTGGCCAAGGCCAAGACAATCAGCACCTCTGCTATCAATGCATTTAAGAGGGAAAACCTTTGTCCTGCCTTCTGTGTTGGGGATTTTTTTGTTTTGGAGGGGAAGTGAGATGAAGAGAGAAACCATGTGGTCACAAGATCAGTGAGTAAGAAGAGGGGGAGGAAGGGCACAGGAGCAGAGATCTAACTGATGCTCATGTTGAGATAGCAGGATGAGACCCTGCCGACCAAGGAGATTGACAGCAGCAGAATGTCCAGGACGCAGAAGCACATGAAGACCCCAGGCCAGGGCAGAGAGAGACCACGTGGGAGCAGAGGATGCACCCGAAGGGAGCTGTGGCTCTGAGGAGCACCTGACCCAGAGCAGAGGACACTGCATCCTGTGAGTGGGAGGTACTCATGTGGAGAAAGAGGATTGTAGACACTACGTGGCATTGAGGGAAGGCTATGAGGAGTCCTCTTCCCATGGAATAAGGATTGCCATGGACAATGAGTAATGGACAGATCGCACCCCACATCCTGTGTCCCTCTGTGCTGCTGGTGGGGAGGAGGTAGCTAGGAAGAAAGGGAGGGGTGAAGGGAGAAGGATATATAAGATTTGGTTTTATTTATTTCATATCCTATCCTACTCTGACCTAGTTAATTTAATTGAACTGGTGGTAGTAAATTAAATTTATGTTTTCTTAACAAGTGTACTCTTTCGACCATGACCATAAGAGGCAAGTGAAACCCTGCCTGTTCTAATCTCAATCCTTGAGCCTCTTTTGTTGAAATTTTTTCCCTTCCCATCCCTAAAGGGAGGAGGTTGGGGCTGAGTAAGCAGGTACATAGCTCTTTTTCCTTGTGGGACAGGCTTGAACTACGACAGAGGTATGTATTGGCTGAGCAGCAGGCAAAGTAAAAAAAAAAAAAGAGTAGGATGAGAAAACTAAAAGAAACCACTGTAGAAACATACATATACACACACAAAAGAAAATCAAAAAAAGACAAAGGAAAAGGAGAATAGGATGAGAAAGCTGAAAACAAAAAGAAACAACTGTAGACACACACACAATTTAATTTCTATTTCACTTTTAAATTTGACACAAGGTTTCAATATGATGTGACTTTCTCAAGACATATCACTTGCTTAATTCCCACAGAGTCATTGTCAGGAAAAATATGTTCAAGCAAAAACTTTATTTTTTAATAATTAGGTCTATATTTGATGTCCTGAAAAACAGGCTTGCAGACTCCAAAAGTTAGTGTTGGGATTTTAAGAAGTGATTTTGCTGAACAGCTATTCTAAAATATTCAGATCATTGTAAAGCAACAGAACAGGAACTGAGTACAGCTACTTCAGCAGTGATCATCCCACACTTTATTAGGTGAATCTCAAGTGGATACAAACAGCACACACAAAAGTATTTTGGTCAGAGCATGACAACCTAATTACCTGTGTTAATAGACTGGCCATTTCAGTGGCTTCAAACTATGATCCTGTTCCTGTGGCACAAAGCTTCTTTGGCCTGGCAAATGTTGCAGCTCTTCTTACGCCTGCCAGTGGTGACCCTCCTGGCCTGGACTTTCTCCAATTTCATTTTTATACCTGTCTGTTGAGAGTTGTCATATGCATTATCAAACTAGACTTAGTTCGACTACTGACCAAGTAAAAACAGGAATAAAATAGTAATAAAACATATTTTTAAAATGTTTTGCTATTAATAAGCAGCAAAGCAAATATGAAAGAGAATGAGGCAACAGACTAAAGCAACACATTATGCTGATTAATTTAAGTTCTTAGACAATAATGAAAACTAATGTCAGTTTGACCTTTTAGGGATTTTTTTAAAGTAATTTCATCAGGGTTTTAAAGGATAGTAAAATGGTCAACTTAGTAGCATCCTTATTAGAGTACCAGAAGTTAAGATACATTGGTTATAGGAAAAATATCAAATTTACACTATTTTCAAGGTTTACAGCAAATCCTAACAGCCCCTCAGGACACGCTGTTTTTCATACCACATTCCTTGGTCTTGTAAAAATAAAGGAATTAGTGTTTGTAAGGTTATCCTGGTTGTATTTTTCTCTTAATTAGGGTAAACTCTTGTGGCTAATGTGCAGTCTGTTCATCTTGCTTAAGCACAGCGCGATTTTTAGTGGGTGCCCTATCCAGGGGTAGTACAAAGTAAAGTATAGTCATCTACTTTTTCCAGAAATATTTTCAGCGTACAATTAATTACTAAGACGAGTTTCTCTCACAGAAAAAGAAGAGAAAAGTAATACAGTTTACAAAAATTCTTCCAGGATGAGGTAAAAGTTTTTTCTCACCTTCACTGTTATGAATGTTGTTCAATTGCTCAGTAAACATATAAAATACTAGGTGTTATTTGGAGAGCCTGATTTAGCATACACCAAGTTTCCTACATTATATACAGGAGAACCATATACTGTAATTAAAACTCAAGTTGTACAGAACTACCATGTAGCACTGGTAGCATTAAGTGCATATATGGAGTTTAACGGAAAACTTTTACCAAGAAATATGGTAGTTGGGCTCATCTAAGAGATAAACATTCTGTCCTTTCAATTTCATTCTTACTTATGCAGAACATTCATTCTAAGTCATCAGATTTTACACTTGGGTTGGCAGTTAAGCCTTCATAACATTCTTACTCAACAAAATAATTTTTTCTCCCTGGTTTACTGCTCTGAGGGTTGTGAAAACCAAAAAGAACTACAGGAATGTTTTCCTCCATACTTCTTTCTTCATTTTTAAAAATCTCTTACATACATTTCCTTACTTTGTTCTTCACACAGTATCTGTATAATTAGCACTGACAGTTCAATTTTCAATCTTCAATTTCATAAAGTATTGAAAATTAGAATGTCATTATGGCTTGGGAGAAATCAAACTGAAATTGGTAAACAGAAACACCTTTTATTTGAAGCCCAAGAGAACAGTGAAAAGTTCATTTGAGTAGAAATGGTGAAACAATGAAAGCCATTGCACAAACCATATGCCACTCCGGAATTCCTTCAGGAATTTGTTTTATATGGGCTGAGGTTAAATGCCAAAGTACTTGATTGCAACTTTCACATTTGTGCACATGTATAAAGAAACTAAAAGAAATGCAGTAAGAAAAGAATAAAGCACAAAACATGTCAGAAAAGAGGGCTGGCTGAGGAAAGCAAGAAAAGAGTTCTGGGACTGAATATCGGTTGACTTAGATGGAGACCTATGACAAAAAATGAATTATTAATTAATTTTTTCATTATGTTTGATTCCCGCGTGTTTATTGGTACTCAGTTGCATTTATTTTTTCAAACAAGAAGATTATATCTAATACCTGAGTACTGATTCCTCTCAGCCAAGAAAATATTCTACCACATCTTCTTAGCTATGTGTGAAACCAGATTTTAAAAAGCCTCCTCTCCTCATCACTTTTAAGTCCTTCTCTGGAGCAAAGTGAAGGTCAAGTCACATATGGCAACAGCTGCCAAGCACTTTCCTAGCTCTTTCACATCCATGAGCCAGAAGTAATGGTGTGAAGAACACAGAAGAAAGCGCAAATGCAGAAAACGGAACCTCTCAAGAGAGCAGAGTGCTGGCTCTGCAAGAGATGATCAGAATTAACAAACCAGAAGTAACAGGATGTGGGTTTTCACTTTTTCACATTTTCACAGATCCAAAGTGTAAAATTATCCCATTAAAAAAAAAACCACAGTGCAATGTAACCCAGGCAAAGCAAAAATCAAATAAATCTATTCGGGGTATCAGAGGGAATGATACTATATCACTGACATGTTATGCAGAACCTTTTAGGAATCTGAAATACCATTTGGGATATCAAATCTTTACATTAGAAATATACTGTAAGCTTTCAAGCGTTCACAGCAATTCAAGATTTAAGTCTGGTTTTCCTTACACGGGCACAATGCAGTAGAAAACAGTACATCAATGGATCATGTTTTGTGATTAGAAGCCTTCAGACTTTCTGCAGAGCATGTTCTGTCATGACACAAATTGCTGCCAAGTAAGCAAAGGTGTTCACTTACTCAATATCCATCTTTTTTCTTGTGCAATGTCCAATATATCTTAACCACTTAACAAAGGAGAAAGGCTGCATTATGTGCGATCTCCTTCCTTACAGTGACTTTCCGTGTCCGGCATTTCTAACAAGGAAAAGAGCACGGATGTTAACAGACAGCAGCTTGGTTAGAATGCTGTAAACTGCAGCCAATTTACTTTGCAGCGCTCGGTCTTTGTGATGCATTTCTAATCTCTCCTGTCAGATTCTTTCCTCAAATCTCCTCCAACAGTACTTTTTGGTTAGCCTGCCTTTTCAGCATGCAGTCCTCACTCCAATATGCCCTAAAATGTCTCCTTTACTTTTTTTTCCCTTTTGCCTGTTTCCTTCCCTCACTAGGAACTCCTACACCCTGCTGCTGATTTCCAACTATCTTTCTCCCACAATACAGCATATACTTTCCCAGAAAATGACAGTGATGTGATACAAATATCCGCCTCCTGGTCAGTGTTTCCTCTTTAAAAAAACCTGCTGAATACTTTTGTTAAAAAACCCAAAGAAGCATAAGCAGTGCTTAACTATATATA
>NW_009694049.1:44343-53858 GCF_000703405.1 Apaloderma vittatum | reverse complement strand
CTGCTCGCTAGAAATGAAGCTGGCAGGGGGGAGAAACCGAATAATTCTCGTGTTTTACAGTGAAGAAAATGTGTGGAAACTCTGTGACTACATCAGGAGTCGGGATCAATACCCTCTAGAGGAATTCTATGCCGTTTTCATATCCAATGACAGGAGGATGGTGAGTCGATGAGATGCGATCTGAATGCAGCCGTGGAGGGATTCAGGCCTTCGACCGCAGCCCAGCAGCGATGGGACGTGGTCCTGGGCGCTGAGACCACAGCCCAGCGTGGGCCCTGGCGTTTTAACCACAGCCCAGGGTGGGTGAGACATGCTCCCAGGCCTTCAGACCTCAGCCCAACCCCTGAGATCTGGTCCCAACCCTCTTGTAACTCGCTTTGGTTCAGAGGAGTGCAAACCACACACCACGTGAGATCCTTCAGTTTTCTGATGCATTCAGGACCATGGGAAGAGGCACGATGCCACTGGGAGCTCCGGGGGCAATTCTCCCCTCTACTCTGTCAGTTTAGGAGAATGATTATGTAATGTGGTCCAGAATATTATCTCCCATCTTCGTGCCCCTGAGAGATAGAAACCAGTGAAAAAATCCTGACTACAGCACAGATGTAAAATGATGAAGTGGATAGGATAGCAAAGAGCTAACCAATTAACTCCAAATTAATCTAAAAGGTTTTATTCACTCGTAACTTTCAGATTCCACTCTGGAAGCAGAAATCAGGACGTGGAGATGAGCCTGTTGTCTGGGTAAGGTATTCTGTTCTCTCTCACAGTAATTCTGAGTGTGTGCTTCTGTGGTTGAGAGCTGCAGGATCAAGACATGGACAGTGTCAGCCACCTTCGCTGCAACAAACTGTTTTGTTTATGTTCCATCTGAACATAAAAACCCCACTTTTTTACTGGGAGGGTGATGGAGCACTGGATCGGTTGCCCAGAGAGGCTGTGGAGTCTCCATCCTCAGAGATACTAGAAAGCCATCTGGACATGGTCCCATTCAGCTGGATCTAGACATCTCTGCTTGGGCAAGGGCCTGCACCAGATGACCTCCAGAGGTCTCTTCCAACCTCAACCGTTCTATAGTTTTGTATTAATATTTACTGTTCTTTAGCAACAGATTTATAAAGAGCCTCAATCTGGTACTCCTTTTTATCATTCATGGTAAAGCAACAGCGAGGCAGTCGGTAAAATCTACAGGTCACAAATCTTAACATTGGCAAGAGTATGTAACAGATTTGTGAAAATTATCATCTGGATATTGTTGAGGCTACCAGCTTTGTGGGATGTTAAGGAGATGCCTGTACTTATAAGAAGTAGATGGATGAAAATATCCACGTAGGCATGACAGAGGATAGAAAAGCATAAGTCTTGTATGTATTCAGGTGTCAGTAATTAAACTGACCCATAAATGGTGACTTTGGATTGTCATTTGATCAAGGAATGTAATTCAGTAATTGTTCCTACAGAATTCCTTTCAAATATGTATAATTACAGAGTTCTTTCAGTTATCTGGTAGGGTATATTGAAATATTGCCATATTTCTTATGGCAATTTCAGTTTCAGAAATTCTGCATAATAATCTACAAACTTCTGAAGTTCTGTGATTTCTGAATCATTCAGAATCCCTCCCAGAATATTTGTGTATTTATCATACCGAAAAGGTTTTGTTTGTAAAGAGATCCAAGTGTTATGAAGATGATCTAAAAAGGAGTGGGAGAGTCAGGGAAGGCTACCACAGAATATGGATTTCCCATAAAAGTTTGTGGCTGGAAATGTGTTTTCCTTTTGATGTTTCAATGGATCACAGGATACATAAAGCTTGTAGCTATTTCTTCTTATACGTTGTAACAGATTTTTCTAAATATTGTTGCATACAGTTGTCTGTGTATATTGGTCTGTCGAAATAGGTGCCCAAGATCTTTTATCATTCCAATCCCTTTATTTAATATTCCAATCTCTTTCGTTTAATATTGTTAGTGTAGAAAGACGGTGCTTCAACTTTTCTTTTTTTGTGAGTGGATTTAATGTAAGCTTTACTAATCTGTTAACAGCTACCTTCAATTTAATTTTGGAAAGCAGCACTGTACATACCTGACACTTATGTAACTCCAATTTCTTCAAACCAGTTTCTCCACCATGCCTGTGCTTTACAAGTTAAGCAATAATGCTGCAACTCAGAACCCAAGTGCCAAGACAACATAGTTGCTGTGACAAAGTGAGATATAGTACCTGTGGGCATTTTTTCTCAGTTTCGAGAGCTACTGCAGAGATTCATCTGACTCTTACAGTCCTCTTGATCTGGGCTGTTTGCTGTATTTTCAGTTGCATGCTGTTTTTTCAGCTGTTTTGGGCAGCTAAACGCTGAGCACTCAAATTCACAGATGGTGAGCAGACACTGTAACAGGTACAACATCTCTCTAGTAGAAGAGATCACTAGATAATTTTTAATGCTAAGCTATGAGAATGGGTGTAGCTAGTAGGTCGAGAGAGGTCCTCCTGCCCCTCTACTCTGCCCTGGTGAGGCCACATCTGGAATATTGTGTCCAGTTCTGGGCCCCTCAGCTCAAGAGAGACAGGGAACTGCTGGAGAGAGTCCAGCGCAGAGCCACAGAGATGATGGAGTGAAACATCTCCCTCATGAGGAAAGGCTGAAGGAGCTGGGTCTCCTCATTTTGGAGAAGAGGAGACTGAGGGGTGACCTCATTAGTGTTTATAAATACGTCAAGGGGGAGTGTCAGGAGGACGGAGCCAGGCTCTTCTCAGCAGCGTCCAATGACAGGACAAGGGGCAACGGGTACAAGCTGGAACATAGGAGGTTCCACAAAAACATGGGAAAAAACTTTTTCCCTGTGAGGGTGACAGAGCCCTGACACAGGCTGCCCAGGGAGGTTGTGGAGTCTCCTTCTCTGGAGACATTCAAAACCCGCCTGGACACGTTCCTGTGTGACCTACTGTAGGTGATCCTGCTCTGGCAGCGGGGCTGGACTAGATGATCTTTTGAGGTCCCTTCCAACCCCTGACATTCTGTGATTCTGTGATCATCATGTATTGTTGTAAGCTTTTATTTAGTACTGAGTCTAAGCTGAAAGTGCTTACCCCACTCAACTTGTGTGGTTTGAGTGGGACATGAAATAAATTTGGGGGTTTTTTTTGGTCTTGGGAGTACGTTTTAGCTGTCCAGGCTTAAATCAGACGGGGCTGCAAAGGAATGTGAAAAATACTGAGATTTCTCAAAAGGTGCAGTAGGTGAGACAGGCATTAAGAAATTTCTCTCCTGGTGCCAGAAATGTTACAGGCTTAATACTTTAAGGACGGAAAGCAGGATGTAAAGTAAGAATCTCTACCTTTTGCTTTTAGGAAACTTTGGTTTTTTCTTTTGTTTTTTTTTTTTCTTTTTTTCCCTTATTCTTCCCTCCCTTTGCCAGTTTCTTGTTAACAGCTGTTTAACTAATGACGATTACCCGTCTTCCCAGGACTACCATGTTATTCTACTTCATGTTTCCAGTGGGGAGGAGAACTTCATTTATGATCTTGACACAGTGTTGCCATTTCCATGTCCTTTTGACCTGTACAGTGTGGAGGCCTTTAGGTTGGATGCCAGCCTTCGTCCAGAATTTCACAGGTAACGGTGTAAAAGATAAAGACCATGAATGTTATTTCATGAACTGAAAGTTGAAGTTCTCTTTGTGGATGCATAGTGACAGAAGGTTTTAGCTATGCTCCAGTGAAATAAACGCACTTTGTTGTTTTTCCAAAGCTCTTTAGTTTAGTCATAAAAATCCTTTTTCTTTCCTAGTGTAATTTCTTGTAAACTAGTTAACTGCTTGGCACAACATTGCTGATTTAATGCTCCTTGATGGGAGGAAAGGGCTCTTATTCTAAGTGACTAATGCAATACTGTACACACGCATCTTTTGATACAATTTTATGTTGCTGTTTAGGAAAATCAGAATGATTCGAGCAGATTTGTACTTGAAGACGTTTGCTTCAGACAGATCTCATATGAAAGATGCAAATGGGAAATGGCAGAAACCTCCTCCTTCATACCCTTGCATTGAAACTGCAGGTAAGCTGACAGTGCTCCTTTTTTCTGCTTGCAGCATTGAATGACATAGACAAAGATGAACACAAGAAGTAGATATGCTTCCATAACACATATCTGGAAGCATATCCAACTATCTTATTTCATATGGAAAAACAAATAAGGCTATGAAACATTTGACACTTCCTTTTCTGAACATGTAAAATCTAGCATTCCTTCTGGCATTTACCATTAGCAAACATTAATTACTGATCTTTGTGAACTGAGCAGAGAATGAGGGGTAAGTAGTACTATTCTCTTGTTACAGCAGGGAGCAACTGAAGCAAAGAGGCCAAATGACTTGCTTAAGGGTCACAAAGTGAATTTTTAACACACCCATTATCCCACGCTTCAGCTGGCAGGTCCCATACTGCCAGAGCAGGTTATTTTGACCAGGGGAAGTTTTCACCCTCTTCTCAGTGTACTGGGTTTGCCTGCATATGAGATGTTTGAGGTTTCTCTACCAAGTGAATGGACCTGAGGATGCTCTAAGGCAAACTGGCAAATCAGCAAAGATTCCCCCAAGCCTTAAACCTCTTTTAAGTGATAGTCTAGACAGTAGCTTCTGGGCAAGGCAGAGAGAGAAGTAAAGACTTGGCACCTCATCTGTAGAGCTGCTTAAACCATTCTTATCACATCACACTTCAGCTTATTCTAATCATGTGTTTGGCAAGCTGGACTAGCATTTACCATGTGTGTGTTTGTTCTTTCATTTTCTTTCCAGATGGTGAAAAGCATGGTGAAGTTCTGCTTTGAAAGAGTTTTCATGTTATTGCTCTGCATGTTTGGTTTTTCTCTTTTTAAAATAATACAGTTTATGTTAGAGAAGGCAGGGGCAAAGAAAGATGTTTTGTGTTTAGGTCCAAGTTTATTGTGGTTTTAGGTTGCTGGGAAGTTAATTCTTAATCATTGCTTTGGCTTCTAAAGAAGCTTAGTGTTTCCTCAGAACTACTTCATGTAGTCCTCACTGTGAAGCTTGAAGGTGTTTTCTTGGTGATCCAGGTTATGAAGCACCTTAAATTCTGTGTCTTGGTCCTTATCTCCATAAAGCTTTAAATGAAGGTAGTGTAGCCAGTGGCCCCTCAGCTCAAGAGAGACAGGGAACTGCTGGAGAGAGTCCAGTGCAGAGCCACAGAGATGATGAAGGGAGTGGAACATCTCCCTTATGAGGAAAGGCTGAAGGAGCTGGGTCTCTTTAGCTTGGAGAAGAGGAGGCTGAGGGGTGACCTCATTAATGTTTATAAATATGTCAAGGGGGAGTGTCAGGAGGACAGAGCCAGGCTCTTCTCAGTGATGTCCAGTGACAGGACAAGGGGCAATGGGTACAAGCTGGAACATAGGAGGTTCCACAAAAATATTAGGAAAAGCTTTTTCCCTGTGAGGGTGACAGAGCCCTGGCACAGGCTGCCCAGGGAGGGTGTGGAGTCTCCTTCTCTGGAGACATTCAAAACCCACCTGGACACGTTCCTGTGTGACCTACTGTAGGTGATCCTGCTCTGGCAGCGGGGCTGGACTAGATGATCTTTTGAGGTTCCTTCCAACCCCTGACATTCTGTGATTCTGTGAGAATGCCTGAACAGCAATTCCAGGTTCACTGTTAGTTGGAGCGTCCAAGGTGCCTGTTGAGTGCTTTTTGCCTGTGAAAACCTTGTTGTTGTGATAATGAAAGTGTGAGGAATGAAGGTCAGGCCAGGAAGATGAAAAAATTCTATTCAGAAGATTAGAAAACAGTTGCAGATATGTGCATGTACCTCCAGTTGCTGTGAATGGCTCTAGCTGCAAACCCTGTATCTCTCCCTTTCTCTGTCTTGCTTGGCTGAGCTTTTCCTCACTGATGAACAGCAGCCACGTGGTTTCAGCCAACCTCTGGATTGTCTCTGTGAGGCTGGTAGATAGGAAAGATACATAAGATCTTCGTTCCTCTCACGCTTTATTTCTTTCCTCTGTACCTTGCTGTGCTGAAAGAAATGTCCATAGGGCATCCAGTCTAACACCTGCTCAAAGCAGGGATGCCTTAGGGCTCTGTCCAGTCGACTGTTGAACACATCCAGGGATGGAGATTCTACCACCTTTCTGGGCAGTCTCTTCCATTATTTGACTACTGTCATAGTTAAAAAAAAAAATAAATAAAAAAATCATAAAATGGTTGGAGATGAGTCGACTGTTGAACACATCCAGGGATGGAGATTCTACCACCTTTCTGGGCAGTCTCTTCCATTATTTGACTACTGTCATAGTTAAAAAAAAATAAATAAAAAAATCATAAAATGTTTGGAGTTGAAAGGAATCTCTAGAGATCATCTAGTCCAACCCCCCTGCCAGAGCAGGACCCCTAGGGCAGCCACACAGGAACGCATCCAGATGGGTTTTGAAAGTCTCCAGAGAAGAGAGCTTGAAATACTAGTATGCAGTTAGAATTGCCTGTATTTGAACTTGCTTTTTGAATAAATGCTTCTTGTCCTGTCGAGAGGCTCTTGCAGGAAGGCTCTGGCTCCATCTTCTTTGTGTCCTCTGATCAGGAAATGAACACAGGAGTAAAGGTCTCTCCAGCTTATCTGTTTAAGACTGAACAGGCTCGATTCTTTAAGCTTATTCTTGAATGTTGTGTTCTCCTGCCCCAAACAATTTGATGTTCCTCTTCTGGACTCACTCCAGTATGTCAGTGTTTTCAGTTGGTTTGGTTTTGTGGATTTTATTTTTTTTGTTTGGTGTTTTTTGGTTTTTTTTTGCACTGAGAGGCTCCAGACTGGACACAGTATTCCAATTCAGTGCTGATGTGCTCTAGTCTCTTGGTCAATTGGTTGAATGTTGCAGGTGAAAGAAACTGGAAGGTCATTTTGCTGGGAAGCTTCAGGATCTGCGTCAAAATGGGAAGAGCTTGTATCAGATCGAGGATGTCTAGTTTCAGGTTTCTCATTTGGTACCAGTTTCTCCAGCTTTTATTTTTTGTCTTCCCTGTATTCACTTGAGATGTCTTACAGTAACGTGTGCCTCGTTGTGCACAGCGCCGTCAGACAGTGAGGGGTCTGGGTTTAACTGTCGTGGAACAAGCGTGTTCTTTAACTTTGGGCTGAATTGAAGTCCTGCACTTCAGTTATGTGGTTCCGCAGATGAGTGGGTGTCCTGCAGACGGGTGTAGAAGTTTAGAAAATGTTGCTGTAAACAAGTAGAACTCGTAATTCTCTGCCATTAGAGACTGATAAAGTAATGTCTCAGTGCAATTTTATCAAGCATAAAAGTGCCTTATTTTAGACTTGGTGGAAAACTGGGTGGCAGACCTTTTGTTATCGTAAAAGAGCCTGGGGTATTAATGTTCACATCCATGCCAAATTCCATCGCAGATAACTTTTTTTTCTCCCTGCCGTTTCACTTAGATAGAGTGCCCTACTTTCTGTGTTAATTTGTGTTTGTGTAAGATTAAGTTGCTTACATATTTCATGTTAGAGGTGACTGCAATTTAAAGGCTGACCACATTGTTTTAGTGTCAATTTATTTATGAGGCACCTTTAGATCAGAGCATTATTTTATTATTATGCTGTCGTTTAGAGTAGCCAAATTCTTGAGCTCTTGAGAAGATGATTACAAAAGCATTCAAAGTTTTTATTACTTCTCTTTGCTCTGTCTCTTCTTTGATGTTAGAAATGTTTGAAGACTGAAAAAATACAATAAAAATCACAGAATCACAGAATTTTAGGGGTTGGAAGGGACCTCTAGAGATCATCTAGTCCAACCCCCCTGTCAGAGCAGGATCCCCTAGGGCAGCCACACAGGAACCAGGCGTTGCTTTTTTTTTTTTTAATTGTATGAGCATTGTACTGTTAAAAATGTGCCCTTGAACTCTTGGTATTTAAAGATAATCGCCACTCTGGTATTACTGTGTCCCTTCTCTCATGTAACAAGAGACAGGACAGGAGGAAATAGCCTCAAGTTATACCAGGGGAGGTTTGGATTAGATATTAGGAAAATCTTCTTCAGCAAAAAGGTTGCTCAGCATTGGAAGAGGCTTCCCAGGGAAGGGATTGAGTCACCATCCCTGGAGGAACTTAAAAGACATGTAGATGTGGTGCTTAGGGACATAGTTTAGTGGTGGACCTGGCAGTGCGGGGTTAATAGTTGGACTCAAAGGTCTTCTCCAAGGCAAAACAATTCTGTGATTCAATTAAAGCACATTAGTTACATTTATATTAACCACTTCTCTATTCTCACTTGGTTCTAAAGATTTTAGTAAGCTTAAAAAGACAAGAATGTTTGCTTTCGGCACTAAAATATTGCCTCTTCCAGAGCAGAGCAGATGTTAAGCCTGCATATAGCATTTTAGAAAAGGAAATTCTGTATAATCTTAAGTCAGATGAGTTGAGGAATCTCTATCAATAACCAATTAAGCAATTTTTTCCTACTACAAACTCAAAAGGAATAATTCTTAAACTGTATTTGTGCTGCTCATGGGGTTGCAAAATAAACCTTCTAAAATAAGCTTATCCTGAGTCGTTGTTGTGGTTTAACCCCAGCTAGCAATTGAGAACCGCACAGCCGCTCGCTCACTTCTCGCCTCCCCAGTGGGATGGGGGAAAAAATTGGAAAAACAAAAAAAAATAAATAAAACCTCACAAGTTGAGGTAAAGACAATTTAATAGGGCAGAAAAGGAAGGGAAAACAATAATTATAATAATAAACAATACACAAAACAAGTGATGCACTATACAATTGCTCACCAGCCGCTGACCCATGCCCAGCTAATCCCCGAGCTGCAGTATCCCCCAGCCAACTCACCCCAGTTTACATACTGGGCACGAGATATCCCCTTGGCCAGTTAGTGTCAGCTGTCCTGGCTGTGTGCCCTCCCAGCTTCTTGTGCAGCCTCAGCCTCCTCACTGGCAGGGCAGCAGGAGAAACTGAAAAGTCTTTGACTTAGTATAAATACTGCTTAGCAATAATTAAAACATCAGTGTTGTCAACATTATTCTCACCCTAAATCCAAGCCTCGGCACTGAAGCAGCTACTAGGAAGAAAATTAACTTTATTCCAGCTGAAACCACAACAGTCACAAATTCCAGTCCGTGCTTACAAAATCTGAAGCCGGAGCTAGGTGATTTTTTTGTAAACTTGAACCTTAGCATTATTTTTCTAAAAAGCAAAGAATCCCATGATAACCAACTAAACAAAAAAAAAACCCTCAAACCCCACAATATCTCATCAGAACTCACATGCTAAGCATCAGCCTGTTGCAACTGGCTCTGCTCTAGCTGTTTGCCAGAGCTTGGCCTCTGTGTTTCTTGTAGGCATCACCCTGGCCTCTGCTCTGCTCTGCTCCGCCGCTGTGCGTGCCAGGCTGACCTATCTGGCTGCACGGTGCTTTCTCACCCAGCCCTGTCCTCAAAAAAGCTTCACTGGACTGAGCGTGCCCTGAGCTGCAGCAGATTCCCCTGGTCCCACCTGGCTG
>NW_009694049.1:0-44312 GCF_000703405.1 Apaloderma vittatum | reverse complement strand
CCTGCTGAAAGAAAAGGAGTGAATCTGATATTTTGTTCACATAATAAAAATTAAGAAGGTACAGTTTGGGATACAGATTCATCACCTTAGGGCTGCCGAGTGCAGCCTGAGATTTTCTTTTAAGTCTTCTCTCCAGAGGTTAATGAGGTCTGATTCTGCTTAGTTTATGAGTCCTGATGAGATCAGCCCTCCTTACTGCAAGCTTGTGTAAAGTACAACTTGCACAGTACATTTCAAAATTACTCAGAACAGATGGTCTTACGGCTTATATACAACTGTTAGCATCAGCTCAAACACTGAAAAGCATTGGCTTGAATTTCAGTTCTCCCTAGGTGTTTGGTAGCACACTGGCAGGATTGATTTGTAAAGGCTTTTTGTTCTTTATTAAAATCCCTGGTAGATGTAAATGATTAGGGTTTTACTTTTTGGGGGGGTTGTTTTGTTTTGAAAATCATGAGTAGGACAGGTGAGAAATTTTGGAGGCGCTGTGTATGACACATCTACGTAGCAGGCACGCTACAAAACAGAGGCCAGGCAGATGTTTGTCCTTTCCTTCTGTATCTTCTCTAAGATGGTGGTGGGATCCTAGTGAAAGCAAAAAGAAGCACTGATATGCATGTAAGTAGCTCCTATCCTCTTCATGGGAGCCTTCTGCTCCTCTCACTTGAGAATAAAACTCGAGTCTGTCAAGTTAGGTCCTTGCCTTCATGAGCTTTTGTGGAAGTAAAGAATCAAGTCGGGATAGAGCCAATAAAAGTGCATTTAAGGATAGAAGTATTGAAATTCTAGGAGTTTATTGAAATTACACTGAAAGTGACCAAGATGGTGTGCACAATCAGTTCTCTCTCAGCTGTGGGGACGGCACCCTCTGGCTGAGCGTGGTAACAGCCTTTCCAGCTCTGCCTGCAAAAACACTTCTCTCCCTGCTCAAGCAAGGGAGGGGGATTTGAAGAGAACTGTAGACACCTATGCAAATCTCTGAAAAGCCCAACTGCCTAAGAGTTTTAGGTGTCCCCAAGGTTAGTCAGCAACAGAACTGATCATGGAGGCTTCGTTTCTGTCTTGCTCACCTCCTTGCAGCCCTTCAGCTGCTTTTTAACTGCTGTTGGCAGAAGCCAGAAATATCATAGCTAACAATGCCTCTGAGAGTTTCTGGCCTTTTGTTTCATCTCTGCTTGGGGCAAAAATGTCAGACTTGATTAAAAAAATAAAATTACGCAAGCTAGAGTCACCATCCCTGGAGGTGTTTAAGGAAAGACTGGATGTGGCACTTAGTGCCATGGTCTAGCTGTTACAATGCTGTTGAGTCATAGGCTGGACATGACATGATGATCTCAGAGGTCTTTTCCAGCCTCAGCGATTCTGTGATTCCCTGAATGTGCCTGCTAGGTCTCATTGACCGCGTATGTGTGTAACAAAGTGGGTTTGGTTAAAGAGGAAAGTTTAAATTAGACATTAGGAAAGTTCTTCACTATGAGGGCTGTGAAACACTGGGACAGGCTGCCCAGAGAGATGGTGGAGGCTCCATCCCTGCAGACATTCAAGGTCAAGCTTGATGGGGCACTGAGCAACCTGATCTAGTTAAAGGTGTCCCTGCTCACTGCAGGGGGCTTGGACTAGATGACTTTTAAAGATCCTTTCCAACCCAGTGCCTCTGAGCATGCACGAATGCAAGCTAGTGTAATAGCCACAATACCTGAGGAGTACTGCCAGTGTAATATAAGTCTTTAAAAAAATAATAATAGAGCTGCACTTGACCTTGTATAATACAAAATCTCCTCCTCCTCACTTTTGTGGGGCAATCCTCTTGGTTTGTCGACTGTAGCATCCAGATGTCTCTTCTGCAAGGTCTGCTGCCTGTTGCTCTTTATTTGCTTCACCTGTTCTCATGCGTTTTTGCAGTGCTATTTTGTACAGCTGCAAGGTCTAACATAACACGCACAGAATTCAGATACAGCCCAGGTGAAAAAGAGACTGAATTGCTACCTCCGAGTTGAATAAAACAGGAGAAGGCTCATGGATAACTCTCACACTGCTTCAGTGCCCTCTACTGACCGGTTCTTAGAGCATTGCACTTCACAGGAACGTTCTTGTTTGCTTTGTTAAAACATTTTTTAATCTCATCAGACTTCTGTGATGGACTGTATTATGCTCTTTTGAATTTAAGAGAATATTTCACTTCTTACGGCACTGTAATAGCAACTTCCAAGTTGCTAACAACAGCAGCTCTGTTTGGAACAATCCCCTTTGGGCTTCTTTACCATTCACAAAACAGTTTTATGAAATTATTATTCTGCTATGCTCAGTGCACATAAAGCAGGAGGTTATTTATCTTTCAGATCTTAAACTATATGAAGAATAACGTTAATTTTAAAACAAAAGCATCTGGGAGGAAAAAACAGTTTGGGAATTAGAAAGCAAGCTTACCAGTCTACCAGCAAGCAAGAGCTGTTATCCGCTGCTAATTGTTCTTGAGCTGCAACAGCAAATTGCTGGGCTTGTGCTATTTTAAATCCCCACATGGGCAGAAATTGGTCCTGTTCTGCCAGACTCACTTCAGCGGGAGAAAGGTGCTTGGCTGAACATAAGGATTTTCAATAAGCAGAGCCCACACAGAAAAGAGTTAGAGGCCAGACCTTGGAATTGATGAGAGCTGGGATTAGGCAAATCACAAAGCCGTGCCACAGTGTAGACACGGCGCAAATAGAGGGCTTTGGCAGCTGGATTACGGCTGGGACTCCTGGGTCTGGGATTCCCAAACATTGTCTTCCCTTCCTCATTTACACTGTCCATCGTGGTAAGCCTAATTACACAAGCTTTTTGCAGCTGAAGCAAATTCCATCCTATGGATTTTGTAATCCATTCATTAGAGCCTACTCTTGTTTGGTTCTTAATCCTTAAATGAGCACATGAATCATCCATGTTAAAATAAGTACTTAAATATAGCAGGAAAGCTAAAACAGTAAATCCAATGGCTCTCCCACTCTGTTCTTTAAACTCATTCTCTTCCAGTTTTCTTTTAACAGGCATTAAAAAAGATTATTTGCCCAGATTGTCAGAACATAAACCAACAAGCCCATGGATGTTTGTAGTCAGAGCTGAATAGGCTGAGGAATCGGAAATCTCTGATCAGCATGGTTCTGAGTCAGCAAAGCTTGTACCAGGCTAGCTCCAGAAAAAGGGATGTATAAGGCACCTAAACCCAAAACTGCATGCCGGTGCTTTGCAGTGAGCTCTCTGCAATCCACGGCCGGGACAGAACGGTTTCTACCTCTCCTGTGGGTGCCAGAGCAGATCAACCTCCTGGGAAAGAGCCATCATGCTTACTTTTCTCTTGAAACTATGGTGGTTAACCTAGTCCCACTCTGACTTCTTGGAGTGGTTCAGGATTTCAAAATAGAACCGCACAAAAGCATTTACCGCAGTCTTTCTTCACCTGAGCATCCCTCTACAGCTCGGGCTGGGTTATGTCAGGCATTTCCTTGGCCCCCCTATTCCGGCCTTGCAGTGGGCCAGCATACAGCAGGGACAGAGTTCAGGGTGAGAGGGGAGGCAAATACAGAGCGAATACTGCAGCCGGGCTAGTAGCGAATCATAGGTTTGCCAAGGGGCTAGTGGCTTCTGAGACCCTGAGCACCTTCCAGTTCTGACTGCTGCTCTGGTCCAGCTGCCCTGTAGTCCCTGCAAAAGCTGACTGGGTTGACTTTGGCTCAGAACTTAGAGAAGAACTCAGAAGAATTCCTCCTCTGCTTTTGAGTAAGTAGCTTTGTGTGGATGCAGAAAGCCTGCAAGCACCTGTTGTGTTGCAGTTCCCTGCGTCGGTTGTTATTTGCGCTCCAGTTCTCTGGCACTACTTGACCCTTCTAGGCTGCTGTTGCAGGGAAAAATCTTACTCTTTCCTACGCTCACTAGTTCCTAATGACAGGATGGTTACTGATCTGGTAATGTGATTGTTGCCATGGGCGGAGAGAGAGATTGGGGCAAAAGCAACATTTTGAAGACTGGAAATACATGTCTTGGTAGCATTGAATCTTGCCAGACTGCTGCTGAGCAAGAGTGCTACAAACTCCTTGCTCTTTTGAACTGAGCTATCAAAGAGGAGATTTGAGGCTTTTTCTTGATAGATGTGTACCTGTGCTACAGAAGCTACATCAGGAACTTAAACATGATTTCCCTTTTCTGGTCCTTTTTTAGACTCCAAGATGAACTTGGATGATTTCATCAGTATGAATCCCAAAGTGGGATGGGGCTCAGTGTTCTCCCTTTTGGACTTTGTGCATCGATTTGGCAGACGGACTGAATACAGCTATTCCTTGGAAGGACAGTGAAGGGAACAAAGTTCTCCCTGGTTCTGAGTGGGTGTGTTTTGTTTTGCTGCTGTTACAATTGTATTTATGGTTTACATTTCTGTATATGGAATAAAATAGAATACCCAATCAAAAATACTATTAGCTGAATAAAAACTTTTATTTTGATTATGTAAGAATGAACTTGTTTTTTCATGTCCCGCCACAAGCATGTTACTTTTACATCTACTGTCCTGAAATTGAATAGAGCATTTCTGTGCTGTGAGAAAAGCTTTTGGAAAAAGCTATGCATAAAATAGGGAACAATGTAGCTCAGTTTGCCCACATTGCCACATTTTAGAAGTGTGACACAGTTTATTTTCTTGATGTTATGATTTCTATCACTGATGTAAACAGATGCTGCGTGCCCGTTTGGTCACTAACTTTATCAGATAGGCCTTATTTAGCAGAAGGATAAAGATCAGACCCACAAAGGGAACACAGATCTAGTAGTATGGTCCTGAACTCCCAAGCACTGCATAAATTGTTAAGGTTGGAAAAGACCTTTAAGATCATCAGGTCCACTATGTAAAACCGTGTGAGTTTCTAGGTTTCTGTGCTGTACAGGGCAGGGAGAACACCCGCTGTTTCGATTAAACTGTTCTAATGCTGCCAGGTGCTGGAAGATGCAGTTTCTTCTGCTGCTTACGCTGGCTATGCGTTCTCACCTGCCCCCATGTGCTTGCACTTGGCATTTGTCGGGCATCATGGTAATCCAGGATAGGAAGATAAACTGACAGAAAGAAGTGTTTTATTTTCTGCCTCTTAGCTCCTTGGATGGGCTTGCCAGGAGGTCAGACAGCTGCTCTCACTGGTATAAGGAAATCAGCGGGGACATATGGTTGGGGGGAAGGGAATGAAAAAGGCTCTGCTGCACCGGGTCGCTTGCTGCTGGATTTCCTTAGAGGTGATATCAAGCTGCAGGGGAGCACAGGAAAGCCATCACAGAATCATAGAATGGTTAAGGTTGGAAGGGACCTTGAAGAACATCTAGTTCCAACGCCCCTGCTGTGAGCAGGGACACCTCTCTCTACTAGCCCAGGTTGCTCAAAACCCCACCCAGCCTGGCCTTGAACACTGCCAGGGATCGGGCATCCACAGCTTCCCTGGGCAACCTGATCCAGTCTCTCACCACTCTCAGGGTAAGGAACTTCTTCCTTATATCTAGTCTAAAACTCCTTCCTTAGATCTACTCTAAACCTAGGCTCTTCCAGCTTCCACCTGTTACCCCTTGTCCTATCACTACAGGCCCTTGTAAAAAGCCCTTCTCCAGCTTTCCTGTAGGCCCGCTATTAGGTCATGCCGGAACTTTCTCTTCTCCAAGCTGAAGAACCCCAGCTCCCTCAGCCTGTCCTCATACCAGAGATTCTCCAGCCCTATAATCATCTTTGTGGTCCTCCTCTGGACCCGCTCCAGCAGACCCATGTCCTTCTTGTACTGTGGGCTCCAGAACTGGGTGCAGCACTCCAGATGGGACGTCAGCTGGAGCAGAGTAGATGGGGAGAATTACCTCCCTCAACCTGCTGGTCACACTCCTTTTGACGCAGCCTGGGACACGACTTGCTTTTTGGTCTGCAAGTGCTCACTGCCAGCTCACGTTGAGCTTCTTGTCAACTCACACAGCCAAGTCCTTCTCAGGGCTGCTCTCCATCTGCTGTCTGCCCAGCCTATATTTGTGCTTGGGATTGCCCCGACCCAGGTGCAGGACCTTACACTTGGCCTTGTTGAACTTCATGAGGCTGGCATGGCCCCATCTCTCCAGCCTGTCGAGGTCCCTCTGGATGACATCCCTTCCCTCCAGCGTGTCAACAACTCCACAGTTTGGTGTCACAGGCAAACTAGCTGAGGGTGCACTGTATCCCACTGTGCATGTCGCTGACAAAGATGTTTAACAACAGAGCTCTGTCGACTCCAACCCCTCATGTGGGTTGGGAGTTTGGAACAAAGTCTCCCACATCGTAGAAAAGTGCCCTCAACGTGGGATCACAGAAGTAGGCTGAGATGGGGTATGTAATTCTCTGAGTTTGGGCCTGTTCTACTTCACATGCTAGCATGTCATAGAATCACTGACCAGTAGAATAGTTCAGGTGAGGAGGGTCAGGTGGTCTCTTGTCTGATCACGTGTTGAAATCAGGTCAGACCTGGCTGCTCAAGGCTTTATCCAGTCAGGCCTTGGAAACCTACTGGGATTGAGACTACAATGAACACAGGTGGTGGACTTCGGTTTTGGTGAAGAAAAGCACAGTACAGTTTTAAGTATTAAGGGATTTTTTTTATTTGTAAGTACAGAAAAATGTAAAAACTTAAAAGATACTTATATTAGTGTTATATGCGTGTTGTTATATTCATGTTCTATTATTGTATCTCCCATCAGTTCCAGAGAATTCACTCAGCATATTAACAGCTGAGACAGACCGCTGAAGAACTGTGGGACTGATTCGCTTCATCCAGGCATCTCTTTTTCTGTGTCAAAAGGGCCTGCTGAATGCAGAAACTTGGACTTTCTGTTGCCAGATGCAGCACAGCTGGTCAGCTGTGCAGAGAGGCTGTTACCACATGCATTCCTTGGATGCCAGCACAGACCATGGACAGGAGGGCAGTTGTCGGGGTGCTCATCTGTGGAGTGGGAGAGTTGATCTCTAGTTTCTGTCTCTGTGAACCTGCTTCACCAGAAGAGATGGAGATGATGGAACTGGGGATTCCTGATAAACTGGTACTCAGGGCTCTCCCAAGAGGGGACAGCTCTGGATATCACCAGATACACTCGTGTAAAAGGTGTGATTTATCAGTATTTGGATGAAATGGCAGCTCTTTCTGCATGATGCTGATGAATGAGCACACGGTCATCTTACTTACTATTTGTGAGTGATGTAAAGACTGGTGGTGAATGGGTACAGCCATTGCCTGCTCAGCTTTGTACAGATGCCAACTCAGTGCTCAGAGTGTTGCACTCACTGCCCAGGATAGACAGTAGCAGAACTGAGAATTTGAAGATCCACCTTTTAGATGAATGGGCTATGTTAAGCACTTTTATCCTTCAAGTAAGTGACCGAATCTCTTACACGTGCATTGCTCAACAGACCCTTTAAGCTGTTGCACAACATTGGGTTCTCATCCCTCTCTACTTGAGTAGGTCATTTCACTTAAATATTGAGCTGCTGTCCTCAGCTGCTTTCCAGTGCTTGAAATCTGTGACACACTCTCTTTAGTGAGGCTCAGACACAAGAATTTTTCTGGTTTAATCTAGTTTCAGGATCAAGGCTGTTAAGGAGAAAAGATGCAACAATTATTCAGAATATACAAGGTGGGGGTTTTTTTAAAAAAAAAGCCACGTGAAGAGGCAGTCGTTTTTTTCTCTAATCATTCTGAACAGATGCTTAATTTTACATGTCGCAGGCTGGGTATGCATGATGACAGCCTTTCTATAATTAACAATCTTTTCGTAACTCTCGTAAAAAGTTGGCATTCCAGAGGGGTAGGTAAAAGCCAGATAATTCTTTCATTCAGTGCTGAGGATGTTGATACTGTGGTGCTGTCTCTGAAGCCCCTCAAGCCTGGTGGCATTTCATCACCATTTCAGATGTGCTACGAGAAAAACAGAAATCAGGAATACACCAAGCGCTCATTTAGGGCCCCAAACATAAGGAGGAGCTACTTGCTTTACTGTAATCTGCCCTTTTTCTAATGCTGATTAGCTCTGACAGCCCAGTAGACGGACTAATTCCCTCCTCTCTTTGCTCCTTTGGCTCTCCAATTAACCCTCATCCCGACTGTTTTGGGGAGCTTGCTGTGTTTAACCTTTCTGCTTGCACCTCAGACTGATGCTTGAGACTGCCCCATTCACTGAGCACCCCAGTTAAGTCAGGGACAAAAGCCAAGTTTGTCAAGACCTGCTTTGCCAAGTGCCTGCAGAAGCAGAGCATGTCACAAGTGCCAGGAGAGAACTGCCACCATAAAGCTGATGGTGAGGAGGCAGCTTCACTGCCTGACTACTAATTATCAGCTTTGTGATCACTGATACATTTAAGAATCAAGTAACTGATACCATGGGTGTACGTAGGTTTGGAGTACCCCTTGCAGCACGGTGTGACTTGGTGGTCCTCTGGTGCAGCTCTGAGCTGGCCAGTACAGCCAGCCCAGCAAAGTGGGAAAAGGGAAAGCCTCACTCCTTGATGCAGGGGAGCTGGGCTCGTGCTTCTATGAAATATGAAATAATATGAAAGCTGTGACATTACTGCAGGGCTGATTTGCTGGGGTGCACTGGCACAGCAGGATCAGCGTGTGCTCACCAATACTCCTGCTGTAGGTAGCTCTTGGGACATTTAATTTCCCCTGTGTCTAGATGATGTCCCAGTGTGTCCAGCACAAAGATGTGTTTATTTGCACTTTCAGTACAACCATTTCTTAGTACGGCTTAGCTTTCCCTTCCCTTTTAGCCATCTTTGCCTTGTCCTTTCCTACAGTGAAGCCCTTCTGTTGTTCAGATATTATTACACCATTATTGTGCCGAGAGCCTTTGTGTGGTGACTTTTTGGCCTCGGTCACCCTTGAGTCAGGCATTGAGCAGAGTGAGGAGAAACCCCCCCTGCCCTCAGGTCTGTTACTCACAATCCCATGGTCTACCAGCTTCTGTATTCTGCTGGTCACTGGAAATTTCCCAACACTTATAATTCTAGACATGTTAAGGCAAAACCCTGATAGCCTTGTATTCATAATGGTGGGACATCCCATCTCACGGGTGGATCCTCTTGCCTCCATCAGGCCATTGATGCAGTAAGCTGCAGCATAAGAGCACATCCATGTCTCTCCTGCCTTTTTCTCCTTTTTACTGCTGCTTTTTAATTAAAAATATAGTTTACTTAATAGGTCCCATCTTTGAGACTTTAGGAAAAAAGCGCCATATTTCTAGCATGTATTTTCTTGGTCAGTGCCTCTCTGCAAACATAAACAAGTGAGTCTGTCTTGAGAAAATACCATTTCTCAGCTGGCCAGCAGAGAGAGCAGTCAGCATTTGGTGGAGGTGCGGGTTGGCACGCTTGGTCAGAGGTGCTCTCCTGCTCGCTTGGCGCTACCAGTAACTGTTACAGGTCAAAAAAAAAGTAAATTCTGAGAGCAGTGCAGAGGTGATCCGTATCTTGCAAGGTTGCTGCACATGGGTTACATCTTGCCTTTCACTGCTTGAGTCTAATGCCAGTGCAAATCCTTCCTGCTCATCAAAGACTATATGTATCATCAAAGCACCTACCCATATTCTGGGATCTGTTCAGCATTCACAGTCCTGCCGAAATGGGCGCATGATACCTTAGATTATCAGACTAATTGCTTTGCTGTCAATATATGGATTTCGGGGGCTAAATTTAGGCACCCAGAGCATTGCAATCTGATCTTAAATAAGCTGCAGGGAGGCACCGGGGCGCCTTTGTACGAATTGGATTCTGGGATGAGGGCCTCGGTCGGGACATTTTGACCCGTGTGGCCTCTTCTCCTCATTCCCTCATTGTCCATCCAGAGCCTCAAGCAGTGATGCTCTCCAAACACCTGCTGTGAAATGGCCATCTCTGGGGTCTGCTTTTCTTTTGCTAGACTGAATTTGATCCAAACTTTCTCCAGTTTAGTATTTTTTTCCCCCCCACCTTTTCAGCAAACGTGTTCTAGACTGAATGACCTGAGAAATCTGCACAGGGTTATAGGAAGGAGGTGTGAAAACCTCACTGTGTCCCTACAGTAGTCACAGTTGCCTCCCACTTGCAGAACCACTACCGAGACACCATCCGTGATCCAGGTGGTGACTGTCCCCCCACGACTGGCATGGGCTGAGCTGCACTGCCGGAGGGGAGGACCTGCAGAGGATCGCTTCACACATCACCTGGCTGAGCAGATGGCTCCAGGCTTGATGGGGTTGCCCTCCTATGACACTTCGGATTCGCAGGCTTGGAGGATCTCATCTCCTCTCGAGGTGAAACCTGTCTGGACATCTGTCTCTCTTCAGGTAATTACCTCCTCAGAAATTTGAAGGAGAGAATGCTAGTAATTTTCTTCTCTCTTCTGGCTTCCTCCTTATGCAGGAGTAGGCTCAGTTGAGGCCAAGGTTAATGAAGTGTGCCCAGAGAGTGAGTGTCTGGAGACATCTGCTCAGGTTTGCTCAGCCACTGCGTGCACCCTTCCCCGTGGAGCCTGGCGCTGGGTGAAGGTTTCCGTTTGCGACTACAGAGTCGGAAGTGAAGCGCTCCGTGCAAATGCGCCCTTTCAACAAGTTAAGTGCAGCTGCAGTGGTGGTTCTGGAAAATCTCTCCAATTTGACCTAAGATAAACAAATACGGTTGCTTAAGTATCCTCAATGTTTCCTTATACTTACAGTAGGAAATACTTGGATACTGAGGGCAGCTGAAACAAATCTTAGTTATCTAAGGCTTCTGGTGAGTCCCTGAGTTTCTGAGTGAGCTAAGCTGCTTCCTAGGCATGAGCTGTACCGAGCTTTTGTTTACAGCAATAAAAATAAGCATTCAAAGGTCGTGAGCTGTGAGCTGTCACTCACAAAGTCTGGGTGAAGCGGCATTATTCACCTGAAGCTCATTTTGAGTGTCTGGCGCTGGTGCAGAGATGAGCAAGGTATTTCTGACAAGCCAGATTCCTGACCTCATATTGCTTAAAACCAGGAAATGTTCATTTGGCCTGGGTCAGTGTCATACCAGCCTTCCCGTGCAAGGCTATATCTGGAACTCAAACACTGCAATAAGGCAGGAATCATTATATGTTATTTATTTTAAAACAGCCTACACAGTAAGAAGATGGTAGTTATCTCAGCCTTCCCTTCTTTTTAGTAGGCAATTGTGGCCGTGTGCTTCCACCATCTCAGCCTGGCTGCTGAAATGGCAGCGCACCAGCCCCATGCTTGGAGCCATCCTGAGAAAATATTCTGCTGCGGCTTTTTAACCACTTATTCATAAAGCTCCCTCTGCTTCCACCATTTCTAACCGTGCTGGTGAAGCAAGGGTTTCCAGTCCTTATTTACAGCCAGTGTAATCGGTCTGACTATTTATACTGTACTCATCACAGAGCACTTTGCTGTATGAAACGGTCACAGTTATATTTATACGAGCGCAAAAACAGTCATTGCAAATTGAGGAGGCGACATTCAGAGTATTTTTTCCTCGCTACGTGACGCTGTTTCTTTAGCAATTCCAACTTTTGTCAGGCAAAATCACGCTCCCAGGAAGAAAACATGTCTTGCGCTAAGTCAGGAATCCCACCAGTGTTTATATGCGCCCATGTTTTTGTCCTGAGTGAAGTAGATGCGACTATTTAGTCAAGTAGCTTCCAGCCGCTGCTATTTCAGTATGAATATGCAGTGCTGCCAGCAAAGTCTGTAGAGTTGTCTCAGTACAGCTGAAAGCAGAGTTCGATCTGCTCTGCCAGAGGTACTAAAAATACCTTTTCATATGCTAAGGTATGTGTCTGGCCAGGAGTTGTTTTCAAATACATCATTCCATGGAGTTGCTACAAAGTAAACAGAGCCTAACCAGTTCGAGTTTGAGATGAAAAATAACCAGAGCTGGGAAGGGCTGGGGGTGTCTGGCCTCTCTCCTGGCTGGGGGGCACTGGCAGGGCACGCCCCTACCTTGTTCCCAGCAGTTGGTTGGGAAGAAGAGACTTGGAGGTCGTTTGCACTGCCCTACCTGCCACCTTTGACAGATGTGTTTTGCTAGGAAAATTGTTTCCTTAATCCTCATGCTCACTTAACTTATTTGATAACTATTAAACGGAAAAACTCCAGGTTGGATGTTTTTGAGATGCGAAAGGCCAAGCAAGGGGCTTCATTCTCAGCAGAGGAGACCCACACACGCTCCCAGCAGCCGCCGCTCGCCAACCTCTCTAAGCTCACACCGTGCATGGAGGCAAAGCCTCAGCCTCCTCCGAGCTGCTGCCAAAGGCTGTGTGAGCCAGGGCGAAGTAGTCGCCCTCCCTGATGGCTGCAAATCGCAGCTGAAAACATTCTGTCCATGCTTTTTTGTGGCCTCACTGCTTTGAACCTTTGCAGACATCCATGGCTGTGGATCTACGGCTTGACTCAGCCCGGCTCTGGCCATGTGGCCACAGGTTTCCAGCCCTTGCTAGGGACCATGGTGTCCCTGCTGCTGGCTCCCTGCAAGGACAATGCAGGCAGTGGCGGTGACGGAACATTACCAGCCCACTCAGGATGCTTGCTGGGTTTACAGAAATCTTCACAAATGGAGATTATCCATGCTAATTCAATGAGCAAATGCCCTGGTTTAGCAGGTGGAGTCCACAGCAAAAATCCACACGTGGAGCTTGTCCAGCATTGAGGACATCCAAGACCTGACACATGACAAAAGCACGTGGGAGCTCCAAAGGAGATGTTACCATCTTCATCACTTGGTCTCATTTGAGTTGACATCGCTGTACCGTGCAGTAAGGTCCTCTGTCCTGCCTGCATAGCACAGTAGAGCCTGCTCCCAAATAATGTTACTACTTGTTGCTGCTGCTTAATGCCGTTTGGAGAATTATCTATGGAGCTCCAGTGGTACGGCCATTAGCAAGGCTGGAATAGCAAGTGGAATCTTTGTTTTGATCTTTCTGTAATAAAATACCACAGTGCTGTGGCATGCAGTGTAGCTAGAGTTTCACTGCCAACTTAAGAAAATGAGGGCAAAGGGTGATTAAATATTAAGTAGGAAGCAAGATCCCAGCCGATGCAGTGCATCTGGTAACGTGAGAGTGGGCTGGAGGTAAAAGTGGCTTCCTGAGATACCTGAGAGGGCACTACAGCAATCCACCCTGGCCAGCGAGAGGAGCTTTGGGGCTCCTCCACCAGTTTCCAAAATCAAGAGATGTCAGGGATAATGTGTGCTCCCAGAGAGGGACCAAAATGAGGATCCTTGGAATATCTGTATCCTTTTCTATTCAGATTTCCACCTCCTCCGTAAATCAAACACCATTTCTGGCTGCGTTAGACTGCTAAGCAGGTTATCCTGGCATCAGGCAGAATATATTAATGAAGAAAAAGAAGAGTTTCCTGATTAATGCAGAAACATTCCTTCCTCATCACAGGATGGCATGTAAAGCCTCTCCTTCAAGCAAAGCCTCTGCTGACAAGAAAAGTATTGACCTTCCTTAGACTACAGAGCAAGGCTTCTGAAAAGACAGCTTTTATCAGTTATGTGTCTGTATGTCTGCACGTGCGTGTCTGTGTCCCTCTCTCGGTACATAGAGGGTCAGCTTCTTTCCCAGCAATGTGCTTTGCAGTGGGTATTGGCTCCTGTGCTTGCTAAACTGACCTTGGAATTAGCAACAGGCGGCGTTAAATTATATCCTCACTGCTCTTGTTAGCAGCTGGCTCTTCCTGAGGCAGACCCACACCTTGGCTGCTGCTTTCAGTGGGTGTAAAGGCTGTGAGGGCACCTGCTCCACTCTCTGCCTCGCTAGTATGAGATAGACAAGTGAGTCTGGATGAATCGAGGCCTTTTCCTTTTTGAGGCTCTTAAGCCAATGTTTCACTGCACCTCCTATTGTCCCTCTCTGTCCTATTCCCCCCAGAAAACATTTAAAGATGTTATTTTTTTTTCTAGTATAGATCGTGCCAAAGTTTGGTTCCTTTAGGAAGACAAACTGGCAGTGGAAACATTGACAGCTATACAGGAAAATATTGTATTGCTTAAAAAACTTTATTTAGATTGCTCCATTGTGGGGGGAGATGGTTGGTGGTTGTTTGGTTGTTTTTTTTTTCTTTTTGGATGGTGCTAAAGACGCTATAAAATAAGCTACAGTATTATTCCAGTGATTTGTACACTTTTTATTCATATGCCTTCAAAATTAAAAGCAACTATGATAAAATGAAGTAAATAAACAGTCTTGAGGAGGGCCTAATCCCCTTCCTCCATGCTCCCACTCAAGCCAGCAGAGATCCCAGGAGGGCAAGAGCAGTGGAGCCTGGGCTGAGCGACGCAGAGGATCCTCAGGAAGGCTTTGTTTCTCTGCCATGGGGATATTCATGTTTCTGGCCAGCTGACAGCATGTGCGGCGAGTGTAAACATTTGGCTCCAGCAAAGAGTTGCAGATGAAGGAGGCAAGTTGTACATGAGATAAAGAGGGTCCTTGCGATAGCAGCCAGCTGGGCGAGGGCTGCCTCGGGCAGGATCGGGCACGAGGGCCAGTGGCACCCTTGGGGGCAAGTGGGCATGGGCAGGGGGAGATGTCGCCATCAGTGGGAGGACATTGGTTTGGGTGGGGTGCTGAGAAAGGCTTGGAAACCGACCATTGGAAGCACAGGAGGGGTCTGAAGAAAGAGCTCAGAAGCAGCACTGGAGATGCTTTCAGCACTGCTTTCGATGGCGCTGGGTTTTGCATCCCAACAGTGGCCAGTTGCAGTGGGTGGGAGGTGGAGTGGGAGGGATACATGGAAAAAGAGCACCCAGGCCTGCACTTCCCGGCGCCTCCTGAGCAGACAAGATATCTTCACTAGTTCGGGATTAATTCATGCTCTGGGTTCATCGCAACAGGCTTTTAAAACTCAGGTCTTGCCCTGGATGTCGGCAGACAGAGCAGTAGCGCTGTGCTGTCGCCTGGGGTCAGCGAGCCTTTGGGGCTAAGCGAGGGAATTTTGCATTTTTGCAATCTCTAATTCAAATACAGAATATATAACTTTGTAAATATTAAAATAAAAGCTTCAAGGCCTTAGGCAGCCTGAGGAGAATGGGTGTGAGGTGCTGTTAGACCCAGGGGTGTTACAAACCTGCTCTGCCTGGCTCCATGTGGCAGAGGCACGTGGTGCCTTCTCTCTCACAACTACCACACGTGTGTTTGCATGTGAGTTACACTGGTTAACCTGGCTGGTTTTGTTTTCTTTCTTCTGAATGTTCAGCATAAAAGCAGGGAATAATAAAATGCAACTTTCCTGCAGGGACCACGGGAAACGAATTACTGCCTGGGTGTAGCTGAGGGCAGAGCCTGGCTCATTATTTTCTGTGAAATAATTCCCACGAGGCCTTGTGGAAACCCAGCTTTTATTTTCTTCTCATTTTTCTACTTCCTTAAACTTTCCTAAATATGCTGCCGTAACATATTTTCCCAGTCACATGTGTTAGCGAGGAGAGAAAAGGTTAAATTCTCCTTTCGTACTATAA
Source organism: Apaloderma vittatum (assembly GCF_000703405.1). NCBI lineage: Eukaryota > Metazoa > Chordata > Aves > Trogoniformes > Trogonidae > Apaloderma > Apaloderma vittatum. The sequence continues at coordinate 28,825 of NW_009694049.1, read as the reverse complement.
TGTAATTCATTTCCTGTTTTTCACAACTGTCTAGACACAGATCTAACGAGCATTAACCCTGAATCCCACCATTGGGTTAAAAATAGAGGTTTTAAATATAAAAGTGTGCGGTAAGAAAAAGATTGCAGGTTTCCACCTACCACCAGGAGCCAGCTCTTTCAAAGGAGAACCATTTAATTGTCTATAAGCAAGAAAAAAAACCACACAAAAAATACTTCACTTTCAGGGGTTTAAAAAGGCTCGTGGTTGCTTTATATACACCAGCAGCAACACAGGCACTGCTGAGCCGTGGCACGGACAGGTTGATCCACCTTCAGGAGTTATATTTGTCTGAATTTACACCTCCAGCTATATCCAAAAAAGAAAATAAATTCCACTTCAGCAGCAAAGCTATAAAAAGGCCAAGAGAAAGTCATTTAAGAGAGAACCCATGTTGAAAACCATGGTTAGGTTGTTGTAGGAAGACCCCATGGACAAAATGTCCCCCAGGTCCAAGGTGACTCAGACCCCAAGGTGAAAAGTAATCGTTGTGCTACCAAGAGACACCATGTGTTGGGAAGGTAAGGCCACAGTGCATTGGGCCCTGACCTACCAAAGGATTTAAACACTTGTTCAGTCATGACCAGACTCAACAGGACTCTCATCAACTTAAGCTAGATCATGGCAATCTGAACATCCATAAATCCATGGGCCCTGATGGGACGCACCCGTGGGTGCTGAGGGAGCTGGTGGAAGTCATTGCTAGACCATTCTCCATCATCTTTGGCAAGTCGTGGACAACAGGGGAGGTGCCTGAAAACTGGAGGAAAGTCTTCAGAAAGGGCAGGAAGGAGGACCTGGGTAACTACAGACCAGTCAGCCTCACCTCCATCCTTGCAAAGGTGAAGGAATAACTTGTCCTCGGCACTGTCTCTAGGCATATCAAGGATATGAGGGTCATCAGGAGCAGTCAACGTGGTTTTGCCAAGGGGAAGTCATGTTTGACCTACCTGATAGTCTTTTATGAGGACATAACCGGGTGGATAGATGATGGCCATGCAGTGGATGTGGTTTATCTGGATTCCAGTAAAGCATTTGACACCATCTCCCACAGTATCCTCATGGCTAAATTGAGGAAGCTAAACTGGATGGTCGAGTAGTGAACTGGATTGTGAACTGGTTAAAGGAAAGAAGTCAGAGAGTTGTGGTCAGTGGGACACAGTCTAGCTGGAGGCCTGTGTCTAGTTGAGTCCCTCAGGGGTCGGTACTGGGACCAGTACTGTTCAGTATATTCATCAGTGAGCTGAATGAGGGAATAGAGAGCCCCACTGGCAAGTTTGCTGGTGACACAAAACTGGGAGGAGAAGCTGACACACCAGAAGGCTGTGCTGCCATTCAGAGAGACCTAGACAGGCTGCAGAGTTGGGCAGGGAGAAATTTTATGAAGTTCAACAAGGGCAAGTGTAGAGTTTTGCACCTGGGAAAGAACAACCCCAAGTACCAGTATAGGTTGGGGACTGACCTGTTGGAGAGCAGCGTAGGGGAAAGGGACCTGGGGGTTCTAGTGGACAGCAGGATGACCATGAGCCAGCAACGTGCCCTCGTGCCCAAGAAGGCCAATGGCATCCTGGGGTGTGTTAGAAGGGATGTGACTAGTATGTCCTGAGAGGTCTCCTCCTCCTCTACTCTGCCCTGGTGAGGCTGCATCTAGAATACTCTGTCCAGTTCTGGGCCCCTCATTTCAAGAAGAATGGGGAACTGCTGGAGAGAGTCCAGCGCAGAGCCACAGAGATGATGAAGGGAGTGGAACATCTCCCTTCTGAGGAAAGGCTGAAGGAGCTGGGTCTCTTTAGCTTGGAGGATACTGAGGGGTGACCTCATTAATATTTATAAATATGTAAAGCTGGAACATAAGAGGCTCCACAAAAATACTAGGAAAACCTTTTTCCCTGTGAGGGTGACGGCGCACTGGAACAGGCTGCCCAGGGAGGTTGTGGAGTCTCCTTCAAGACGTTCAAAATCTGCCTGGACGCGTTCCTGTGTGACCTACTGTAGGTGATCCTGCTCTGGCAGGGGGGCTGGACTAGATGATCTTCTGAGGTTCCTTCCAACCCCTGACATTCTGTGATTCTGTGATGGTTGAGCTAGATGTTGACCCTGGGTTAAGCCTGGCAGACGTGCAGCCTCCTCTGACGCTATGCCCAGAGGCTAGGCTGCTGCACCAGAGCAGGAGAAAGGAGAGAAAGAGATTTCTGGCCTGTAACGTTAGTTAAGCCCCTCACAGAAATGTGAGTTTTGCCTGTGGGGGAAAAGCAAGGAGAAGACAAAACCACAGTCCACTCCAGCACAGGGCACAGGCAGGGACGGAGGCAGCTTCTAGGCCATTGCTGACAGTTTGTTACACTTACCGTTCCCATCAAAGATTACACATAGAGACATCATCTTTTATGTACTTCGCAAATAAAAAATATATCTATAAGAATGAGCTTAACTCAGTGCTCAAAAGCTCTGTTAGAATAAGTTCAAGTTCATGGAGTTCCACAAAGAGGAGTAACTCGCATTTCCTGCTCTGACTGTGTTTCTCTGTCCATAAAGCAAACCCCACAGGGTTGGCTCTTTATTTATCCTGTGAATCCAGAAGTGGGCGTCTCAGTGTTCCCCCCACATGCTTCCAGCAGTTGATGAAGGCAGCAGCAGCCCCAGAGGGGCTGGACCTGCCACCTCGGCTGCAAAACCCAGGGGTGATCCCTTCTGTGTTCAAATCCTGTTCTTTCCAGGACCAAAACAGTCCAAGGAAAACATATTAAAAAGACATCAGTTTGTTGTCTACTAAAACATACAACACATCAAAAATGGTGAGGGGTGAACTAGCATCTTTCCAGCTTAGGCAAGGCCTTTGAACCCACAGAAGTTATTTATAGAGCCTTTCAGGAAACAGTTCTCTCCAATTTCTGCAATATGACAGGAAGAGCTCAGGTTTTGTCAAAAATGAAGCAACTCCCTACATGACTGACTGGGGTTCACCCCACACTCCTTGTAAAGCAGAACTGAAGATTAAGGAAAGCTGGGGCAAAGCTGAGTCATAATATTTGTTGCGTAAGTGGCTTTCAAAGCACTTTTTGCCCAAACTCTACTTCTTTATTAGGCTCTAAGGCAGACAGTGAGGGCTCATCAAGGAATTATACAGGGTCACTTGTTACCATTGATCAATGCAGGACCTCATCCATGCTTCCATTTGCCTCACCATCTGTCCCTGAGCCCTCTTAAAAGGGTGGAGGTGCTGGCAGCAACAACATGAAAGTGGGAGGAATTATAGACAGACCTCACTGACCCACCCAACACATTCCTAAAAAGATCAAGTATTCCCCTTAAAGGCTTTAGTCTATTAAAATAAGTAGAACTGAATATTTTCAGAAAAGTTTGAGTAAGAATTAGCTTAACAGCAGCTTTCTCATTCCCTTGTTTAAAGGGCTCTGGTGATCTTGTAGACTGTTGCACATTTCCAGAGACTTGTGTCTGGGGGTGTAACCCTCCAACTATAGACCTGAGGCACTGCATAACTTAAAACAAAGACTTATGAAACAACTCAAGCATACCACAGATGACAGTGCAAGTAGGATTAATAACAAAGAATCTGCATTTTGTGCTTATTTTCATAGCTGGCATAGCTTTTGTGACGCAAGTAATCCTGTTTTACCACAGTAACTTCTCCTGTTTCAACCTGGGACATATTTCATTTGCTTTTTCAACTGCCTTTCTCCAATTTACTGGGAGTTCCTTCAGTGGGCTCCTACTCACATTCCCTTGGAGCCCGAGCCAAACTGTTGCACTCCTGACGCTAACCAGATGCAACTGTAGCTGAAAAAAAGATTAAAAAAAGAAAAAATTAAAGTCACTCAGATAACGTGTCCAGAAAACAGCATTTGCGTAAGCCACAAGTTGGAGTTGAAGCTATCAGACCAGTTTGAGCACTGGTGATTTCTTTGGGGGCAAGAATCACTCCTGTGCTTTGAGAGAATACAGATTTATGAGCATGAGCTCCACAAAAACACTGTTTTTGCCAGAAGTGAGGGCACCATTTACTTCACTTTCATTCAAGGTACAATGAAGCAATAGCTCTATCCAGGATACTCTTCTGTTGCCACAACTATCCAAGTTCTGGATGTTTCTGCAGAAGAGTCTTTGTCACCAAATGCTCATGGCTGATAAGGTCACCAGCTTGGAAGCAATGAAACAATCAGCTCTGTGGTTCACATTGTTTGAACATTTATTGCAATTCAGTGTCAAAAATGTTTTACAAAAATACATTACTGGCTGCACAGAACAGCTGTAAAAATCCGAGTTGAACATGCATGGGAAGAAGAAAAAAAAGTGTGCAAATTTATAATGGAAGGATTTTAACCACACAATAATATTAAACAGAAGTCTTATATAAGGGATGCCTTTCACTTCATTTCATCTCTAGCTACAACTTTAAGGAAAAACAAAATAGAACACACGCTCTCTTCCATATATAAGTAGGTATTTATAATTACTGTAGATTAGCTCCTAAAGATGAGCGTATTTGCTATTTCAAATTAAAATGTTCTCAGTAGCAGACCTGTTAGCATTCTGCGCAGCACGCAATGACTAAAGAAGTGAGTTCCACTCTCAGTCTCCCTCCCAGGAGGAGAACCAGCAATGCCTGGCTGGGGAATGGGGAATCTCTCTGGTGTTCAAGGTGTTAACATACTCGAGACCACACGTGGCAAGGACAAGATGGATTTGTTCTCCCTAGGGCCAGATCCTGCAAAGCCGATTTGCTACCAACAGAATCACTGGAGGAAGACACAGGATAGAAATCGGGCACCAGTGAAGACACACAGCTCGGCAGCCACACGCTGACAGCTGTGTGGATGGCTGGCCATGACTTCAGAACCTTTAACAAGCATCTTTATAAGCAATGAGTTGCAAAGAAGAGCACCAGAATCCCAAACCTTGTAACAGAGAATCTTTCTTCTTCTGATCTGCCATAAGCTCCACGCAGTCTATGTTTTTGCAAACAGGCCAGCTACTAAAAGGGGCATTTTAATTTAAAGCTATGTCTTTTTGGCAAGGTGCTGATCTATGGGGAAGCTGTGCAATGGGCTTGTAAGAACAACTGGAGAGGACGATGCTGGTTTGCTGTACTGAGCAAGAGGTAAGCATGAAACAGCACATCTGACTTCTTAGCTACACAACAGAATTTGAAATGCTCCTGCTCTAAACCAAACTTCAGCTACTAAGGGCCAAGGAATTTTTTGGGCAGGAAAAACTGGTTTAGTACCTGTGTGTGTTCTAGAAGGTGATAGCTTCACAAGAGTAGTTGAAGTCAAACAGAAATGGGAACACAAACAGTTCAAAACCAGGAGGACAAAGAAAAATAATAATAAAAAAAGATATTCCCATATACAGAAAGTGGCAGGGTGCAATTAAATGTTTACATACAAAGCAATGTCTTCAGAGCAATGCAAGTTATTCTAGTCACTTTACAAAATAAAAGGATCTAGAAATTCCCACAATTAAAAAAAAAGAAATCCAAACAATATAAGAGGAGGTACACACAATTTATGATCAAACTTTACCATACCATAGTTACTACAAATGGCTTAAAAGTATTTACAGCTGAAATTGTGCCTTTTGAATTGGCTGTCACATTAAAACAAACTCCAAATACCTGCCTCTTCTAGCAAGCTGAAACAGAGATCTCTGGATCTCTCCCTTCCCAAGCCTCCTCCTCTGCATAGATCTATTTTTCCTCTTCACAGCACCACTTTCTACACCGCTGCACTAGTTAACACATCTTCTGAAGATGAGATTTTTCTGGATACGCTGGCAGAAGAAAACTCTGAAGAGAGGAAAAAAACCAAACCCCTCTTTTCCTAGTGTAAGAATTGATGCATGTGAATGCATCAACTAACTGGAAGGTGAAATGCCATTTGAAAAGAACATTCTATTTCCAAAACACACATAAAAGTCTGTTTTCCCTTCACAACAGCTTTGCCACAGTTCTCTTAAAATACAGAGGTCCTTTTAGCTCAAGGGCAGCCTTAAACCATCCTGCCTGGAAGCCCTGTTATCAGGGTCAGTTTTGTTACTCCGCCATCCTCAACCAGCCAGATGCCTTCAAACTACTGAAATACTGATTGCTTTGTTTATAAATGGTTAGACTAAGGTATTTGGATGCAACAGCAATTCATTCTAAATACAAAACAAGAGCACTGAATTCACCACAATATCTCCCTGTACCAGCCACTTGAGAAACAATGAGTCTCCCAAGGAGATCAAGGTCTTGCTTGACAGTTGCTGTAGCAGGAGGGTAATGACTGAGGCAGTAACTGAATGAGGCTTATTCTGTTTGTTGGTGTTTCTTTTATTATTTAGTCCGTTCTGTTCTCCAGTACAGTAGTTGCTTGGTTTTCTGCTGCTTCAGACACTGACAGCAATATTCCAGGACCTTACACGAACAACACACAAGTGTCTGTATGTATTAGCAAATCATCTTCAGCACTTTGACGCTTTTAAAATTACACAGTGCTAAGAAATAATGAAAAAGCCACACTAATTGAAGTAAGTTTTATAAATAGGAGCCTCAGTTGCACATTGCATATGTTGTCAGCATGACCCATGTTCTCTGGGCAGAGGATACAGAATAAACTCTTTGCTGAACACCAGTGAAAGGCTGACAAAGCTGAGACACTTCCAGCTGAACGCTGAGATTTTCTGTTTTGCTGTGCAGGGAATGCACTAGGCTGGATTCAAACCTGAGCTTAAAATTCACCCAGCATCACAATCTCACAGTGGATAAGAGTCACCTGCAAAGCACAGACTCAGCAGAGACTAGGCAGAATTCCCCCCACCACTTCACGCTGAAATACTGCTGCCTCCCCATCACAACCAGTTGGCTCACTATGGGTGGCAGAGGCAAGACTATGAAACAAACCAAGTCAGAGCTGGAAACAGGTCCTCTATTGCTAGAACAAGGAGCTACAAGAATCTCCAAGTACAGTGGCAATGCATCAATCACTTCACTTGCAAGTTTGTCCTTAACGTCCTCATTCACCGAGCCAGACTTCAGCCTTGTCTACCTGCTGCCATCAATGTGGGAATGAAAACAAAACCTGGCCTCCTTCACTCACAAACCCTCCCCCAAACAAGCACGAGTTCATTTTTCCAAGGTAACAGCTTTTAAATCACTCTCAGCTGACATGAATACAATCAGCAGGCTTACGCTTTCCAGCGGCAAACTGATAGATGGGGCATCAACACCAAGATAAAGCTCCCCATCCCACACATTTTCTCCTCATTTCTGGAGAGTGTTAGCACACTCTCCAGTTAGTGTCACAGACTCACAGAGCTATGTGGAACAACAAAAGCTTGGGTTTGCTGTTGGAAGGCAGGAGAAGGGCAGTTCTTGTCAGTATTTTCCTGGGTTTCCTCCCCCGCTTCCCCACTGCTCCATCCAGAGGCAGTTTTTTTCCCTTTTTGCTTCTCTTCCAAAGTGATTTAGTTTGCAAAAATGCAAATACTGTATTTTTTTTTAAGTACAAACAGCTGCAGAGAAGTGTTGGAAGTCAGTTATAAAAATGTAAAAAAAGGAACAGAATATTTAACAATAATTAACTCAAGTAGTTCTTCCTGAATTGTCCTGAGTACTCCTCTTCCTCACAATTCTTTGTACATAAGTCACACACAATGCACTAAACATTTATTCTTCCAAGGTACCCTGCTTACATCACACACAGAGAAAGTGCTATACAGGAAATCCACTGGCAAACAGCAAAAACTTTCCACTGCAGGTTTTCAGATTGTTATATACAAGCTGGATTCTTCTAGCTCAACTGTAGGGGAAAGTGAAGCACTGTATGCAACAGAGATGGTGAGCCAGGTCACAGCCACAGTGACGTTAGTTTGGCCATTTACTCTATAGGACTGAAAATTTAGCTCTAGGCTAGTGGTAGAAGATCCCATAAAGAAGCTCAGCGCTGGAAGCAGAAGGCTGGGTCTTTGCCACTTGCACAGAGAAATAACCAAAGACGTGAAGTGCCATGCTGGAAATCCCTTGCTTACCCCAGTCCCAACTGCTGTTTTAAAAAAAATGCTGAACCAATTTCTTCATGCTGTCTTACCACCCCAAACTCCAGTAGTCTAAAATAAAACATGATACTGCCAGTCTTCCAGTGAATAAAAACCACATCATTTCATGAGATTCTACAGCCCAGTTCTTCCTATATTTTACTGACCCCAAGATGACTAAATTCACTTGACAGCAGTGGGAACACAGAGCAGTGTATATGTTGGAAAATGGGCTTGAAGAATCAGATTCTAACCTCACTTGGGATTTCAACCAGTGCAATTAATTTAGCAGAGCTGATAAGAATTTTAATTTTGAGATTAAATCCAGTCCTTTGTTTCTTTATAATAGAACTTCCTCCCTTTTAGATAATCTTCATTCTTGTGGCTTCTCTTTTCCCTTTTGCTTTGTCTTTCATAAACGCAACAAATTAAAAGAGGATGGAGTAAAGTCTTAGGTATTTATATGGTGCCTATCATCTAGGCATTCAAGCACTGAGTAGAGCAAGAAAACTAATATAAAGAGGTAAGCATTAATATAAGAAAAGATGGTTACTATCACAAGCAATTTCCCTTTAAATCATTGTACAAAATACAAAAGTTCACATTGTACACTGGATTTTTGCTCAAAAGGTACTCAATCTATTAGAGGTAGAAAGTGGTATGTTGCGATTCTCTCTTGCAAGTAGGCTAGAGTTCTAAGTATTTCAGAATGTGTCTTTTTTAAAAACATAGAAGTATTATTAAAATTGTCACAGGGATATTTTTCATAAATATTTTTAAAATATCATTTTTATAAATACGTATGCTAAATAAAACCAGATGGAGGAACAGTTCAACAGTCCTAGCCTCATATTGCTTTCTCTCTATTAGAAACAAACCGAGAGTTCTCAAACGGTTGTGGGGTAAATTAATTTTTAACTTCTAAAAACAACAACAAAAAAAATAAAATCAAGTTTGTTGCCCTGTATCTTGTACTCTGATCATAAAAAAGGGACTCTGTACAACATGCTGCATTTATACACCAGTCTTATGGAAGTCTGTATTCCTTAAGTGCTGCACATCAGTGAGCAGTTTCACCTCTCATCTCCAAGATCCTCTTGTTCCTTGACTTGGGAGCTTCAAACAAACAAATATTTACACTATTTACAAACGGAGTGTCCAAGCTCAGTGGCATAAAGTGTCCCATAAGAATCGCGTAAGCTGCGGTGACCCAAGTTCAGAACCTGAACAAGTTGATAAAGTCTTGCGGTGAAAGAGAGGTGGAGCAAGTCTCCGGGTTGTTGGCTGTGCAAGGGTGATCAGTACCCTGGGAAGGGAGAAAACAGCTCCATTTAGAGTGACTGCAAAAAGGGCGCCAGAGCATCAGCCAACTTAGCGCTGCCCCTCTGCCAGACGTCCCGCTTGCAAGTAGATAGAGCAGAGCCCAGAATAATACTTCTACTCTTGCCAACTCAGAACTGGGCTTCATGTTTTAGGGTCTACTGGCAAGTCATGAGAAATAAAAGCAGCAAACAATCCAGTTCGTTCTTTTCCCATATTCTGTGGGAAGAGAGGCTGGAGTGCAGCATCAGCAACTGGAGTTTAACTCCAGAGACATGCCTTGGATATCACCAAGACTTTTGTCCTAGGCTGTTCTGTAGCCATCAGCTCTCATACCAGCTAATCCTGTTGTCAAGATCTCCACCTCCATGTAACAGGTAGAAGTTTCTGCAGGCAGTGCTAGGATGGTTTATTACAGGCAGCCCTACAGTATTGCCCATCTCCCTCCCTCTGACCTTGAGGGACACTGCTCTTGTTCAACATCAAGATGGGATCTCTGAAGCACAGAGGAGCAAGGCTCTTAATAGCTGCAGGAGGATTAAGATGTATGAACACTGGGCTATGCAAAGGAACTAACTGCAGCCCCCTAAACCAGCTGCAATCAGAGGAAGCAGTGGGTGCCCCTGTAGGTCCTGCCCTAATCAGGTTGGTCCCACCAGCATCTCATACCTTCCAGGAGAGGATGTGACAGTGCCTGCACAGCTGCAGTGTGTCACCATACTGCTCCTTTCGTGGGTAACACCTTATGAGCTTGAAGTACATCTTCTTCCAGTCCAGCTGTCCCTTGTCAGATAAGATTAGCCGTTTGCGAATCTTAAAGAAAAAATAATCATAATTGTAGTAGGTAAAAAAAAATAAATTTGTTCTTTCCAACTCATGTTCTCTTCCCACTTGCGTTAAGTGACATCCCTGCTGGTCCCATAATTGTTCCCTTGTAACACCAAGAAAGCTCCTGCTCTGAATATGTAGCTTTCCAATGGCAACAGCTACACCTGATACCACTATTGGAGTCGATCTCCATTTCATGAACATTACTGCATGAAAGCCTAAAACACTGGGAGCTCTTTTATGCTACTTTAGGCACTGTTGCTGGCTGACAGGACAGTGAGTATAGCCACATTTAAGTTTCAGAAGTTAAGAGTATTTTGGTTCTTCACTAACTCTTAGTGATTTGTTACAGTAGCCTGAGAGACATCCATCTTTCTTTTAGAGCTGATTAGATGCAAAGACTAGATTTTAATTTACTTAATTGGAAGTGACTCTGGGGAAGATATTTCTAAGTCAGATTCAGCGAGAAAATAAAGCAGAATGAGCAGAAAAATCTGGTACATGGTCTCTGAAATGTAGAGTTTTGGTATAAGCATCACAGACATTCATCCGCCAACAGAGAGGGATTTTTTATTTGGTTGGTTTAGAAGACCCCAGATGACTACCAGGCTGCAAAGGACCAAAGAAGTTTACACACAGGTACAACGTGGGTAGTTACAGAGCTGTTTTCAGCATAACATCCTGTCACTCTCAAAACAGCTCGGAGGGGATTTCTTGCTCTAAAGGGCAAGCGAGTACGACTCATTGCTCATGGATCACATCCACAGAGATTCTCTGCGAGGGTGTCAGTCTCTGGGACATCAGGGTGGTTACTGGAGCTTGCCTGCACGTTTTCCCCACACACGTGGGGCAAGGAGCAACTGGATGACTTGCAGTTGTTACCAACTGGATTAGGGTTGAAGTTCACCCTATGACTAAATCCTCAGGCTCCTATTTCAGGAATCATTGTTGTGGCATGCAAAACCCTCTACATAAATCATCACAGCGTGTATTACCAGCTTGTGGCACAGCCCTTTGATTCAAGAGACAGTGGAGTAAGCGTGTTCTACCCATGTGTGTTCACTTGCTAGTGGGGTACAAGAAGCAACTGACGGCAGTTTGCATCCCTCCTTGTACCTGTCTGTCTGTGAAGTGGTACTGGCAAAGTTTCTTCCACAGCAACCGGTCTTCACTGAGCACTTGCAGGTCAGGAGCCACCTGACCGAGGCTCACCAGGTCTCTTCCATCACTCAGTCGCTGCATGATATTCAGTTGTAAACACAACGGCAGGTCTGTGAAAGTGGTTCCTTTAAAGGCGGGCTGGAAGAGACAGACAAAACTGAGCTCACAGGAAACTGAAAACCCAAGCAATTCTAGTTTGCAGTAGAGTTACTGCTTTTCAAGCACTGCTCTTCACATAGAGAATAAGTAGCAATTCCCTCTTCTGAATAAGGAGACATTTTACAGAGATGTTTGTCCTTCCACCCCAGAACAGTTTGAGATAGCCTCAAGGAAGGGGCAATGTCTTTGTATTACAGTAGTTTGAAGCACAGATGGAGTCCTTGGCTCCTCCTTCTCCTCTTTTTGTTCATACCACATCCATACTCATGAGACTCTGCTCCTAGAAGCACCACCACCAATTTTCACAGCAGCAGGACATCAGCTGCACTGTGCTATCAGCTATGAACCATCCAGGTCTCTCTACAGCGAGGGACATTGGCATTACTTCAAGTTCAGCCTCCTATTACACACATTGCTGGGCATCTCATGCTCTTCTGACATGTGTTTTAGCTTATGTCATCACAGGATCCTGCTGTAACCACAGCAGTGGCTGGTGAGTACCCACAGCAAGATTTTTCCCTGTGTGGCTTCCCAGGTCACCACAGGCAGGGCTGACTTTTTTCCCCCTGTGGACACTTGAAGGACTTGCCCCTTTCCCATCAGCTGCAGCCATGGTTTTCCAGGCTGCTCAGTCACACCAAAGCACATCTTTGCCTAAGAGCCAAAAGCCACTTTGAATGTCCCCCATCCATCTTTGCTTGGTCTACAGGTAGTCCAAGACTGTTTTGCAGGTCTGGACAGCAGCACAGCTCCAGGACACACTGACCACAATGGATCTGCAGGCCCTGCGCTTGGGGGAAACTCAAGGCACACGTGGGAGCAAGGCATCAGCAAGAACCACAACCCAGGCTCCAGCTGCTTCAAACTCAGCCTCAGCCTTATTAAGGCAAACAGCAGCTTTTAGGATTGGGCCCCAATGAAGAAACAATGTTCGAAAGATGTGCCAAGTTTATCCTTTACCCTGCACAGAGATGCTGCTATTTTAAGTCGCAGAGTCACAGCACCCATCTCACAACGGGCAGTGCTATGTGCTGTTTGAAAGCAGCAGCACGCAGACTGCGGTCAGCAGGGAAACGCTGCATGAGGCTGCTTTTAATCGTATGGTCCCAACTCCAGCCATCCCATTGCACACGAAACTCCACAGGCACAACAAGTACATCTGTGGGCAAACAGTTCCCACCTTCCCTTCAATGCCTCCATGACCAGCCTGCCTGGTACCCTCAAGTATTACAGCTTTTCAGCTGAGGCGTCATCACTTTTGGCCATCCCCACCAGGAAGACGAGGCCTGAAACGACCCCTCCAGAAGGAGGGAACGGTGCCTGCCATCTCCAGAGTACACTTCTTCCCACGACGGCTTCAAGACTGCATGCTAAGAGTTAAGCTGCAAGCACAATGCCTGGGTACGTGTAGATGCTTCTTTGGTCCAACTCACAAGACTAGATTCAACATCCCTGCCCACCAGGGCAAAGTGAGGTCGTATTTTGGGGTAGGAAGTATGCACTGGAGTCTTGGATCACTGATCTTCCTCCCTAGCCTGTCTTTTGCATTCTCCTGCACTCTGCATATAAGCTTTGCTAGGGCAGAACAGGCAAGACTAAGCTCAGAGGCTCTAAAGTGAAAGAAAAACAACAAAAACCAAACATAAAATAACCAAACCCAAAGCTCATGCTTATGCTTTATTTCTGAAGAAAACAGTGTGACTCAAGCAAAACCTTACAGGTTTTTTTGAGTCAGGGCCAAAGACTTGTCTGCTACTTCTTTCCCTCAGTACTCCTTTCCAGGACTTTTCAAACATTACTTTTTTTGGAGAAAGAACACAGATTAGATCAGTACAGATCAGTATGCTGTCACTTTCTGGACAGAGATTTTTTTTTTCTTTAAAGCAGCTCTAGCACACACAATATTTTGCAAGTTTTGGTTGTTGGGCTTTCTTTGTTGCTTTTTTTTTTTTAAGTTTAGATCTTGACACTTGCAAGACACACTCCCCTTCTAGAAACACCAGAAGCACTCAATGCACTGTAAGCAACTGGCTGCACAGAGCTGGGTGCATTCTTCCTTTGTCTAAACTCAGCTGGTTTTGTTCTAGCTTGACCTGAAGTTATCATCAGTGGTGTGATTTTTTTTACTTTTCTGAAATAAATTAGATGTTGAGCTTGCAAAAATGCCTGTAAATCTACACATAAGTATGCATAAATGCAGTTCTGTTCACAAACAATATTTTGACACACTTTTGTTTGGATAAGCAGGAGTTCTTTAAAATGCTGTATTTTAAGAGTCTCTAAAGCAGAGGAATAAACCCACAGTATATTACTGAGTTGAGCAGCAGGAGGTAGGTCCCAACCTGTGGTGCACTTAGGGCAGCAGATGCCCAGGTATTGTGCCCCACAAGGCACCCCACAGCTGGGCCAGTGCCTCCCCTGCAAGGGAAAGGGCAGCCCATCCCAAGAACTGGACACTAGGAGCGACAGCAGAGGCAGAGCAGAAACCACCATGAGATAAGACACTGATGCTTTTGCAGCTCCTCAAACTCCCTGGGACCTCCCAGAGTTCATCTCCCACATTCTGTTGCCTACATTGCTCTGAAAGGGCTGGAAATTGTTTCCTGGTGTTACCAGAGAACATAGTCAGATAAAATGTCAAAAGCAGGACCTTTGCTTAAGCTTTTGCAAATGTGATGCTGGTTGACCCACCAGAGAAAAAAAAAAAAGGTGCTTTTAATACTCCCTTGGGCCATGCCTTGGTCTGTCCAAGTGGGAATTTCATAGTCCAGTTCACTACAGAGAAGTCTAACAAGGGGCACACCAACACAGATCTTAGCATTAGGGAAAGCTTTAGAATTTCTGTGGAGTAAGTACCCATTGGAGATGTAAAAAAAACCCAAAAAGCCATAAAACCAATATCTGACCATCTAGACACTGCCCTGGGCAACTGGTTGTAGGTGGCCCTGCTTGAGCAGGAGGGCTGGGCAAGATGACCTCCAGAGGTCCCTTCCAACCTCAACTCTTCTGTGATTCTGTGGAGCAAGTTCACATGTGATTCCCATGCAAAGCCAGGTTAGGAATTTATCAACTAATACTTTTCTCTCCTATCCCCACAGAGGCTGTTGAGAAAAACCAGATACTGTGGAAGCAGGACTTGTGCGGCTGGAACAGGTAGCTCCAGACTACTGGAAGAATCACAGATATTTTCAGCCAGGAAGCATGAAGTTATGCAGCTATTTGGAAATTTGCATTTAATTTACAGATTAAACAAGTCTAAAAACTTCAGCTATCTGATAAACAAGTTTTGAAGGCAATTGCTTAGTTTGAGAAAGATGAAGTTGGCTTTTCATACTCAGCCCTAGTCTCTGAAGACTCTCAGGGCAGGGGTGGGGGATGGTTTCCTGCTGTGTTGTTTTTGCACAGCACTTCGTGGCCATTCAGGAGTCAAGCCACAGCCTGTGACCAATAACAGCGAGCACGATCCTGGGTTGTGCACACTGAGTTTTAATTAAGGGACACTAGTAACGATAGGAATGCATCCAGTTATTTTGGCAAGCCTAGTTTCTTCCCTCAACACTCTTATGCTTTCTGTGGGAGTAGTGGGATGCTGTCACCCAAATGATTGCTGCTACATGAGAAGATTTCACGAAGGAGCCACATTATTTTTAGCTTTCAAGATTTCTGCTTACCCTGGTGATCTGAATGTTGTTCAGTTGCTGCTGCCAGTGAAGAATACTCTCCATTCTGTGCACCCACATGTTGATGTTTCCAACCAGGACAGACTTGCCAACCCGTTGAACTAATGTGCAGAGGGATGTGTAGAGGGTCTGCAGCAATTCACGTATTAGCCTGATGTTCTGCTGATCTTCAAGGACTTTGGAAAAACAGGAAAGCTTAAAAATGGGAAGTGACCAAATCCTTTTCTGAATCTACACATTTCCCAGGCAAGTCATTATCTGCTATAACCTCACAGGCTAAGAGAGCCAGCCTGCACTTTTCTTTTTAAGAGGAAAGCACTTAAGACATTAACCATGCACGGCAGGTTAGACAGATGGAAAGAGATCCTCCCAGGATAAGCAAATGAGATATCTGCCCTTTCTGCAGCACTTCCTATTTCCAGCTGCTGGCAACCAGTCAGTTTTCCCCTCTGATACGTGCAAGAGGTTATCTATGTGCACCTCTTCCCCATCTACCCCAGCTGACGCGAAGGGAGACAGCTCAGGATCTCCTTCCTCATTATGTATGCTCACACTAATAGGGTGCTCTTAATTCCCAGGCTTCAGACAGACCTGAAGCATCAGGAAGGGAAATGTCATTCTCAAGCACAATTCAGCTCCCACCCCTCAGCAGGTGAAGACAGCCCTTGAGTTTCCCTCTCCTCCAGAGCAGTGGGAACACTTGATGATACAGCAAACTGGTGACAAGGTGGCAGCAGAGACTGCAGATGTGCCAGGCTGGGGGCAGGAACAGCCCTGCCCTCTCTTTTGCAGTCAGAAATAGGACTCAGTAGGATGCAGAAGCAGTGGCAGCAAGGAAAGTCAGAGAAGGAGGAATTGCCTCTCAGATACCTACCAGAACACAGACATTTCTTCCCACTCCACCCCCTCCCACCTCAGTCCTTCACCAAGGGGAGAGTGGATCTACACTACAGAAATAAGCATCTTCACCCATCTTGCCCTGCCTGACTGTTCTTGAAGATGTGGTTCACACAGAGCACACCAGATTAAATCAGACTCCTCCTCCTCCCCCTCACTGTTTCCGTTTCTTACCTTTCTGCACCACTTTTTCCAAAATGTTCATGTAGTTTTTCTGGGCAATGCCACTCAGTGACGTCAGCTGTGACTTTGCTATCAGCTCCAACAGCTGTGGATAAAAATAGAAGTCGCAAGCCTTAGAGCACAGAGATACCTTTCTAATCTTGACTCCTGGTCACATGACATAGCAAAACAGTCCAGAGACCTGTTTGCTGCTTGAAAACAAAAGGGAGACAGAACGGCAAAGCAAACTAATGCAAAGGGGGAGGAGAGCAGAGGCCAAATAATTAAATCCACATCGAAAGGGATGGGGTGGGGGAAGAAAAAGAAAAAAAAAAAAAAAGAGGCATTCTAATAATCTTGAGGGAAGGGGGAAAAATTCAACTTGATTTCACGGTTCAGAGATGCAGAGAAACCACAGAGCAGTTCTCAGACTGACAGCCTCTATCACAGCAAGAGGACAACAAAGAGTCAGCATGACTGTCCTTCACTGAGGTATAAACAAGCAGTGTCATAAGGGAACACGAGCAAATGCCTGTTTGGATGGGGATATTATTGATGGAACATTAATGAGAATCAGACTCCACAATTTACGTCAAACTCCTGAGTTGCATGGGTTTTGTCAGAGTGCTGTCACCACAACAGAAAGGTTAAGCATTATACTGAAAACAAGCCCTCCTCCCCAACAAAATCCTATTCCCCCCAGGTTTCCTCCTCTGCTCAGCTCTTACGGCTACAACACAAAATCATCTTTGCCTGTTTGTCCTCTTTACCTGTTAACCTACCCTTAATGGAAATCTCGCTTTTACTTTCGATTAGGATTTGCTTCCCATCACTATATCCTTACTGGTTTACAAGCTAAATTTGGGCTGCAGTTGCTAAAGGAAGCATTTCCCACAGGGAAGATGGCCTCTCCTGCCCCAGCTCTACCACCACAAGAACAGCTGTGGAAGTTTCCTGTGGATCACGCTCTGCAGAACATGTGGCCCATGATCCTCCAAGCCTTCCTCCCTCCCCCCAGCATTATATAAATACAGACTGTCCACATGTCGATCCATTTGTTTTGGATGTACATAGCCTTCTCTTCTAATTTAGAAAGGAAAGGAAAAACCTTTTATGCTACAAATCAATCAACACATTACCGCATGACTAGCTTATTAATCCTTTATCATCTGCAGCTACGGTATCCTGTTGCTGGCAGAGCAGAGAGTCCAGAGAAGGTGCAACTACTTGTGTCAAGTAACTAAGATGGCTTTTGACGAGACTTGATAAGTCATGAGCCGAACTGTTTGCCCTGCTTTAAGAATGACAGGAATGTATCCAAAAAGTCACCGGCAGCTTGCCATGAAGCAGGGAGCTCAGGGAGAGGTATTACCGTGGTCATTCGCCTGCTCTGCTCGTCTGGGTGTGCTGGCATGTGACTGCCAGTTCAGAGCAGTGAGGTTGCCCAGAGCGACCGATCTCTTCTTCCGCTTGATTTCCAGGCCAACACAATCATCAGATGGCTTTGAGTTTACATTCTATTAATATCTTGTATCTCACATGACCAAAAGAAAACAAGATAAAAGACCTGTGCCAACTCCTGTGAAGGGCAGGCTGCCTGCTTTCTTGTCTCATTTGGGGGAAACAAGAGACGCAGGAGAGTTGGGTAATATTTGGTGCACAATCATCAGTGAATCTTCTTGATCTATCAGCTAAACTGAGACCACAATAACTAGATACTCTTAAAAATGAGGCAGCTTCCAAGATGCTTGAAAAGGTTCATAAAAGATCTTTTAGTTTATTGAAAAACTAGAGGAATAAGTAGGAAAAAAAAACCCCACACAACCCACACCAGTGTCACCAAGTAGTTTGTAATACTCTGCTTATACTAAACTATTTAGCCTTTAGACCTTTGATTATAACATTCAATTTACCAGACTCCATCTGTATATTAGCCACACACATACCCCCAGATCAGCTCTTCTGTGCACAAACAACCGTCATCTCCAGACCACACTGTTCTGGAACTGGCACAGAGACAGGTTCCTCCAGGCTGGGTGTTAGCAATGGTGTGCCTGTTACTGAAAATGCCAAAATGCACCCAGTGATAAGCATCACCTAATGCAATACTGTAAGAGCTAGGCACCAGGGCCATTCTTTAGGAGGAACAAGGATAAAAACCTCAGTTCCTTAAAGAACGCTAAATTGGTACAAAATTAATTTAGCCAAAGGAACAGATTCAAATTTGCCTTGTCTGCGTTTACCAAGGTTCAACTTATGTTCCATGAACCAGCTCAAATATCATGTGTCGCCTCCCTTCCCCTGCAGCAATAAACACAGGATGAAATTCCATATGAAAACTAAGTTGTGAATACTTCTAGGACTACTCTGCTCCCTCGGGAGTGCTGGCTGAAGTGACTGGGTAGCCTTCCAGATTGAAAGACATTTTTTATTATTCTGTGCTCATATAACACACAAAAAAAACCCCAGGTAAGCAATATAGTTCATCCATGCCCCACGTGCTCCAGTGCACTAAGGGTCATTTAGTGCTGGCATAGACCCAGCAGAAGACGGTCTCAGTTAATGGACTCCCCAAACTGGGGTCTACAGCATTACAAAAGAAAAAAAAAAAAAAAATCTGTGTTGCCACTTGCACAACACAGACTAAAAGTAAACTGCTGAATTCAGCTTAATGCTGAGTAGGGTAAAAAGGCTGGAGAGCTGCAAGCATGTGTTATGATGCGGTTGCATTAAGTCCAGCCCACGCTCAACCGAGAGGGACAGATGGTGGGAGAGAGTGCACAGGGAAAGGTTAAGCGCAATTTTAAAAGGCCTGCTTTGCAAAACCACTAAGTGATTGCATTCCAGCTGGTTTTATTTGGAGCTGGGAAGCCTGCAACACCTCCTGAAAGCAAGGCATTAGATCCCAATCTACTTTTTCAACTTCTTGGAAGCCGAAAAAAGTGATCTGGTAGCTTCCAGTCTTACCATGTCACTGCTATTTTGTTTGCTTTCAGAGGTCTGTCAGAGACACAGAGAAAAGGCAAGAGAAGCAGCAGACTATTTCAGAGTCTCTGCAAAGCTGGCAGGAGGCAGCATATTTCACAGCAGGGTAATGAGTGTGATGGGGCTCCTGCTCCAACCTCACTAGCAGTGGGATCTAAAGCACATGGTGCAAAGAGTCACTTAGCTCCAGGAGCAGAGCAGGTCCTCCTCTTACGAGAATAAGGAAAATACAGCAGACAAAACCATTCCATGGGGCAAGGAACAAGTACCACTATTTCAGGGCCATGAAAACGTGTTGCTCTGCACCCATGACTACCATGCACAGTGTTGCTTAGACTTGCTATAGCCAGATGGCACTTCTGCCACTGTCTCAGTTTAACACTGGGGCGCACGGGTAATGCATACCCCAAATAACCCCCAGCTAGGGGCCTACAGCACACAGACAAAAAAATTCTCAGCAGGCCTGATGCACTGAGCAGGGAGGTGTAACCTTGCCTCAAAAAGGGAAAATGCTTCTAAAAAAATCACAAGTCTCAAACGAGTGAAGTCTAAGTCTCCCTTTGAACACCCTAGACCAGTTAAGGGGAAGTTGGACTGCACCCTGTGGGGATGTATAAGCTCCTCCTGGTTGGGGATGTGGCTTCTCACATCTAGACAGCTTAGACAAACATATTGCAATGAAAAATTCCTCCTCCAGCCCCCCCGCTTGCTCTCACAGCCCTTCACTTTCTGTGGCTGAAATGTCATGTTGGCTTTCGGCTGGGAGGTAGAACGAGAGCAAGGCCAGTTACAATGATTTACAGGGCAGGTGCTGACAGATCTCCATGAGACAGCACTGAGCTGATATTCTTTCAGCACAGCATAAATCCCAGGACCTCGAGAGCTAACTGCTATAAAAACTTAAGAAACAAATTGAAGAGACCACTTTTGCAGGCTGTACGCTATCTAGATCATGTTATTCCAGAAGAGCTGTGCTCATGCAGCTTAACCTCGCCTAAGCTTTTATGATCAGAAACAGCACCTTCCCTTGAGATATTACTACACAACCATCATATGACAAATCTTTCTGAAGGAAGCAGCCTGCAAAATGTCACTGTCATCTGAACAGAGTGTTCCCGAAGGAGAACCAACAACTTCTGGGCTGCAGGCACTTTTGTCTTTGCTCATATTACTTATGCATACAGAATGCTTCCAGTCTTTTCATTAAATCTGTAAGACCAGAGATATCAGCGCTGCTTCAAGAGCTTCCTTTTCTCCAGACTAAGCAACTCCAGTTCCCTCAGCTGCTCCTCATATAAGACTTGTTCTCTAGACCCTTCACCAGCTTCACCACTCTTCTTTGGACACACTCCAGCAAAATTTATTAGGAAAAATTTCTTCACTGAAAGGGTTATCAAACATTGGAACAGGCTGCCCAGGAAAGTGGTTGAGTCACCATCCCTGGCAGTATTTAAAAGACATGCGGATGTGGCACTTAAGGACATGGTTTAGTGGTGAACTTGGCAGTGTTAGGTTTACCAACTTGATCTTAAAGGTCTTTTCCAACCTAAAGGATTCTACAATTCTAAGAACAATTTGGGTCCTCTTGATCAATCACACACTTCCTTACTAGCTCTAAAAAGGAAACATTGTCGTGGAGCATATAAGCAGATGCTATAGTTTTGAGGAACAGCAAAGACCAAGTCATGGAACCTATACCTGTTATCAGCAGACTGTCCAGGCATGATTGATGCCGGAGGAGAATTCCTTCTGCTACAGTTACATGAACTCACTGGCCACAGCTGATTGTGCTTGTCCATGAAAAACATCTGCCAAGCTTCTTGCAGCTCGTACCTCCACCTCACTTGAAGGAAGTGCCCGTGTTATCACTGCACCATTACAAACTACAACAACTTAGTTTGGGTGTATCTTAGACACCTGCATACAATAACAACAAAGAAATTGGCACTGAAAACATGTAGCACTTAAGCTCAGAGAAATCCAGTATGGAATGCTTTGAAAAAAGGCAAGCTGATGTTCAGCCTGAAAGCTCATTTTGCTATCAGCAGTGATGTAACTCATTTCTCTATAGAGCAAGTTGAGTGTAGCCAGCAGAATCCCAAGCCTCCAACTGTTTCTCTCCTTCCTTCCCCATAGGACATCCTCATATTCTCCCCCAGCCTCAAATTCTGAACCTCCCTCCTTGGAAAGCATTTATTTGATGAACTATGTAGTGTGACATTAATTAGATAGCCTGAACAACAAGTGGAACTAGAGAGAACAAGGAGAGGGAGGGAAGGGAAAAATGTTTTGCCTGCCAATATTCAAGGCATTTTCCATGTGACAGATTGCTCATCTGTGTGCTCTAGAAGGCTTGTGATTTGCAAAGGACCATAAACAAAATCCACATCTAGGCAGAACTTTTCACAAGTAAATCTAGCATGTAAGGCATTTTATGAGCTACTATCCACCAGAGACTTGGCCGATACAAGCCCTTCATTTTAAGAAGTCAGTTTTGCATTTGATTCACGGTACCAGGTTTAATATCTTCTTTCATCTGCCAAACCACAAGTCAGCCTCAATTAGAAAGCTTCATACTTCTCAGCAGTGCTGTATCCTTAAAACTACTGGGGGGGAAACTACTCTTAAAAGCTCAGAAGAAAGGTAATTTGTAGAAACAAGAACACATGCTGACTTCCATACAGAACACTGCTATTTCAGATACACAGCAAATTTGGGATGCCTTCATGAAGTCCTCATGGGAAAAGATGGGGAAGAAGGTCAGCCTGAGTCTCTCCACCAGACCACAATTTCACTGAAATTCGAGTTTGCTCTTCCAAAAATGTAATGAGACTTCTGCTCAATCATTGCATTCCCATGCAAGACACCCATCACCAGGCTGAGAAGCAACGATGATCACACAGCACAGCACAACTTGAGGCCATGCTTCGCAGAGCTTTTTGGAATTCTTCGTTGTTCTAAGACAGAAAATCTGCCAAAGGGATCTCTGGGGCATCAAACACAAGTTTCATTTTATTTTCCTCCTTTGTATTTGACTAAAGGGTTATATCCTTGGCATGAACTGTTCCTTCCACAATAATCCCTAAAGAAGACAGCTGAGTGAACACGAGTACCTCAGTGCTGCTGATCACCTTCTCTGTACAAGCAGTGAAACAAGTTGGCCCAGGACCAGCAGAGCTAGGACAGCCCAAGTTTTCACAGACTTGTACCCCACTTTGCCTCCTCCTGCATCCCCACTCCCTGCCACCACCCCTGCAATAGGACATCCCAGTGACAGCCAGTGTCCTTGAGAGTAATCACCCCCAAGGCCTGTGCTCTTCCCAGGGTGACAGAAGCTTTTACAGGCTCCTTGTCACTTAGACAACAGGTGAACAAACCAAGGTGAATTTGCTCAAGGTGAACTTGCTCGAATCACTTCTTCCTTTGCATGACATTTGACTCAGCAAAGGGAAAGAAATACTAATGCTGCTTGGTCCAGAACCTAAAACCTGAGCAGCTGGTGCCTCACCAGTGATCAGGTGTTGATGAGATGTGAAAAGGAGCTGTTTATAAACAGCCTCAAGTTAATAACGGATTTTTTTTTAAACCTTATTGAATTCCAAACCTTGATAAGCATTCTGAAATTTGAGATCAATTTGCAGACCACATGTGCATAGGCATACAAGCACCTGCAGCCCTTGGGACAGTAGCTCCCCCCAGTCATTGCCACCACCCTTGGACAAAAGAGAAGCCCTGCAAAGCCTGAGCATGAGGAGCCTGTGTCTGACTCCTTCCTACCAACTAATGGTATTAGGACTATTCCAATATTTCACCCACTGAAACCACTGCCAGTCACACAGGATTAAGAGCAACCGTAACTCACGAGAGAGGATCAGTACCTCTAAGAGGCTCAGCCCATCCTCATGCCCAAAACACTCAGCTCCCCAGAGTCTCTCCTGTATCACTTCAAAGGAAACAAAGCCCCAGAGCCCTTGAGGAGCTGGAGCCTCCTGTGCAAAGAGGTCTCCACCACTCAATAACTTCTTCTGAGAGCCCATGCTCCTTTTGAGGTTACAGGAATCACATTTAGAAGCTGAACTGAGAACTCAGCAAATAGAAGCCAGGTTTTCTGGGATTTGGAAGGAAATTTCACAACTGAAAAGTAGTACAAATGCTAGGCTTAAGACAGCCCATCTTTATTAGCACCACCTCTCTCCCTCCATCCCTCCCTCTTAACAGGGGATGGAAGAGAATGCTTTGGACATCTATACACACAGCTTCCATCAATTTCTTCATGCAGCAAATCCCAAGACCTTCACTTGCATGCTTGGACCTTTCTTCTTTGCCAGTGTTTCCCATCACTCAGCTGGTGCTCAATTCAGAATCTCCACCACCATTACAGGAAAACAAAATCCTTTCACTTACCCTCACAACATAGTTGAATCTCCTGGAATCCAGGATAGCACTGGAGAAGTCAAGTCGGTTGAAGGCTTCTCCCAAGGTGCAGTAACCATGGCGCTGAGAAGAAAAAAACAGTCTGGGTCATGTTTTGGCAGACACAAGTCCAGACAGCAGCAGGAAGATGTGACCCAGGGTAACTCAATTTAGCAAGCTAATGGGTACAACCCATGGGACCAGCTCACGTCCAGCAGAAGAGGCAGGCCTGTTTCCCCAGAGAGCCACACTTACTGACATCAGGAGCGGGCATGGCCCAACACAGAGTATGGTAGTTTCCCAAGAGTGACCCAAGCTCTGCTCATGACCCGTGAATTTACGGGTGAGAACAAGCCACACATTCCTGGGGTTCAATATACAGCGCAAGTTCAGAGCAGTCTCGTACGGCTGCTTCTCTCCATGAGCGCAAGCAAGCCGTTGTGATGAATTCCAATGATTTTCCATGTTAGGACTTTACTGGGTGAAAGCCAAGAACAGTATTATGGCTCGGTCTGCAAATGGCTGTGTTTTTTTTAAACTGAGAGAAGCAAACAAGTCATATTTTAAACACATGTACAGAGTCTTGTACAGCAAGCCCTGGCTCCCTGATCGGGGCTTAAAAATCATTACTGAAATTCCAACCACAAGCCAGATCTTCCACTTATCTCTTAAGAGCTTCTGCTGATTTATATCAGAACAGGATCTTCCACCGCTTGGAAAAAAAAACACTAGAAAAGAGAACAAAGAACTTACAGAGGCACTCACCTCTTTTGTGCTCCCCTTGTGAACATAGATCCACTTCTCCTGGTGGAAATCTGTTCGGACAAAGACACATTTTGCTCACTTAATCTTCCATCTCTCAGAGTGCTGGATCTCAGTTCTGCTCACAACACTCTCTGCCTTTTTAGCGCAAATTAAGTTATTTTCTGTTTACACCACTGCACTTGAAACTAAAACTAGCAACTTGCTGAGCTGCTTTGTTTCCATACTGCTTCATCTGAGACTCAGTCCTGAGCCTTGGAAAGGGCTTTCATTTCAGTGATACTGCTCAAGACTGTAAATGTTTAATCTGCCAGCCACAGATATACCATAGCAGCTTCTCTTCTTCAGTACCAGACAGTAAGTGTGGCTGACAGCCAGGTTTTGTTTTTATTGATTTTATTAACTATTAATTACCTTGGTTACAGGCTCAGGATTGAATGTCAAATTTGAAGTTGAGCAAAAATGTCATGAGACACCAGGCATGTGGGAGAGAGCTTTTAGCAGTGAGGTCAGGCTCAGAGGAGCATGCTTGTGCTTGCAGCTAACTTGCTATAAAAGAAAAACCCTATCTAGGACCAAAATTTTCCTATTTCTAATTGCCCCTCCCTTCCCTCAGAAATGGGAGTTGTCCTATCCACTCCCCAAAACAGCTTCCTTGTACCCAACACATGCTGCTTGAGCAGAGCCCTTACTGTATGCAGTTATGCTGCCCAATCCTTCTCCTGCCCCCTTCTCGCAGGGTCTTTTTCCACCTAAGAACGTAGTGATGTACTCCTGCCTGGCACTGTGAGCCCAGGGACATACCCAGTCTCAGTTACAGGCACAGAGATCCTTTTAAATAGTAAGTCGCAGCAGAATCTAGCCAAAAACTGTCATGGCAACATTTGTTTGTTCAGAGAACCAAATGCACTGAGGGGCCAACTTCTGGCATCAGTTCCTGAAATCCTAGGGGATGCACAATGAGCTAATAGTACTGTGGGAATTGTAACTCATTTCCTCTGTGTATGTTTACATTTGCAGCCTTCACATCGAACTCCAGTACCTACCTTGCAATCAGACCAACACAGACCTTGCTGTCCCTGCAGGCTCCCCCAGGCCCTCCCACAGTGTGCCAGCTGAGACCTCAGCTGCTTGCTGTGCGTACAGAAAGATTTCAAACCTGCCATTGTTCTGTGCAAGCTGAAATCTTATTTCATTTTTCATGCACTCCGTGCACAGAGATAGGATCAAAGCTCACATTCAGGCTCGTAGCCTCCAGTAATGTAGATTAGTGCTCAACATGCATATGGAAGGAAGAATAAATTTAGCCTGTTGTGCACAAGAAAGTCTACAGGGGGAAAAAAAGCTGGAACTGGTTCATTTGAATGTACCATAGGAAAAAATTACCCTCCTTCTGACAAACACAAATGACAAACTTGAACACAACAAGCACAACTCCTCAGAGCAGGGATTACTAACAGGGGCATAAATCTTCACATTAAACTGCATCCAAGTTCTCTCCTTAGGTCAAACATGGGCGCAAAGCCCTTCAAGACACTCTGGAAGACTCTTCATGCACTGTGCAAAAACCATAGATATGAAGCATTTTCCATTCTTCTGCAGCAAGTTTTTTTTTAAAAAAAGGAAAAAAAAAAGCCCAAATAGACATCTTACATTGAATCTTGGCTTTGTTATTGAGCAGGTCTTTTTTTCTCTTCTTGGCAGCAACATCATAGTTCAGGCTGTTGAAGAGATTCTCTTTGTTGTGATCATCCTTTTTACAAAAGCTGTGAATGACACAAAGCAAGGATTCTGTTTATTTCTGCAGTCTGCTGCACACTAGGTTTCCTGCAAGGAGGGAAAATACACAGGTTTTCATTGTGAGCTCCAAAGCTGCCTCCTTGCAAGCTGCTCTTCAGAAGTCTGCATAGTGTTTCTGCATCCAGTAATGGTATCTAAATAAGCCTCTGGTGCCTCATTTCTGTGCTAAGATATCCATAACAGACAGTTGCATGTAGTACAGATTGCACAGTTAATGCTAGGACACTGCTAGGCAGTATTGTTTTCCTCCTTTTAACTTGTTTCTGTCTTTAAGTAACATCATATCCTCCTAGTGTAGGTGGTAGATTCCCCTGAGCCAGACTTCTACAGAAGGATATATTTAAACATCTCTGAGGATGGATATATGTTTATGCACTCAAAATATTTATTAACAAAAGAGTCTGTACAAAACATTCTTTCAAGCTTACAGGAAAAGCTCAACTGAGGTTCAGACTTGACTGGTGGTTTTCCAAACCCCATGTAGTAGTGACCGTACAAATTAACAGCTCAGAGCTCTCATCCAAGAACTGCCCATCTTCTGCTTTTGCTGGATCTCTGCTGTAACTATATTATTAGTGAAGGCAGCTATAACCCCTCATTTTCTTTGAGGGCAATGAGAGACTGTAAGAGGCTGTGCATCAACGTCTCCACTTTCTGCAGACCTGCAAATCAGCAGATCCGAGCAACAGCATGAAACTGAGAAGCCCCTGGGCAGCCACAGCGCTGTGATGCAGATCCCTGGAGGCGGCCAGGGAAGGCAGCACTCACCAGGAGCTCTGGGCATAGGACCCCTCACACGCAGCAACGCTGCCCAGCACTGTGAGGATGCCTCACAGGTGCTGGGGAAAAAAACAAGCAACGCATCCAGGAGAGCGAAATAGAGAGCCACTCCCAGTGCTCTGGCATCTTGCAAAGGATGGGAGAATGTAGGTCTAAATTCAAAGAAGGGTCTCAGGAGCCTCAGGTGCTGTGGCTGGGACACCCCTGGAGCTCTGTTAGGCACCAAAACATGCTGCTGCTTGCAGTGCTCAGCAAACTTCCTCTGCAACAGCTACAAAGACTCTTACACAGCTGGGCTCTTTCCTCTAGAAACCTCATGTTTACACTGTTTAGCCTCCAAAAAAACAAGCAGCATACCAACTCAGAAGTCTGACAGCTACTCAGCACAGGCTCCTGCAAAGGAATGAAACCTAGACGACAAGGCTGCTCGTGCCCCCTGGTTGTGGTCCGTCAGCCCAGCCACAGCACCTGCCTACACAGCAGGCAAGTGACCAAAGTCAGAGTTTCAGCCCCATGAGGTACCCAGACCTACTCCAGCAGGGCTCAGATGGGCACCTGCACATGGCCCCAGAGGTGAAGAAAAAACTCCCCCAGCTTCAGAACACGGTGAACCTTAGCTCCCCCTTCCTGCTCCACATCCGCCAACACAGGGCATCACAACCCTGAGGAAGGCACCACTCCTGTGGGCTCCACCACAGCACTGCAGAGGGAGAATGGCAGCATCAGTGCAGGTGGATAATATTCACAGCAACAACAGCTCAGAGAAGCAGACGCTTCAGCCAGCCGGAGTTGGCCCAGAACCACCTAAAGCTGTGAGCAGAACGTCTCAGCTGCACATTTCCCCCACACACATTGCTTTCTGCTGCAAGGGCTAAAATCTAAGCACAAAGTTTGACAGCAAGGAAGAAGTGGTTTCAAGATGTTAAAGCTTGTATTGATTTTGTGCAACCCGATAAAATGACAGGCCAGGTTAACATACCCTGTGCAGTGGCAGAATACAACTCCAAGACAGATCTGCTTTAAATCTTACATGTCAACAGCACACCCTTGACTGTTGACTTCCTACTGAATGACTCTGTAATCTGAAACCTTCATAACAGCAATGGATGAATTCCAGTAGGAGAAACAGATTATTGCCCTGTTTGTGTGCTGCCAGGTTTCCACATGCTTCTCCAGAGCATCTTCACAGACTGAACAGTTGGGCACCAGAAACTGACACTGCAGGGACCTCAACCTGGGGCCGGTATGTCACCTCCTTGCTTTTTAATGGAAAAAGTGATGTATAAATCTGTGCCAAAGTCAGTACTCCTAACACAATCACACTACCACCAGGCAGGCACCTTTCCGCCTATTTACAAATGAGATTTGTATTCCAAATCGGCCTTTTATTTACGAGCTTGCATAAAAGAGAGCAAGAGATAGAGACCTGCTACAGAAACATCTTGGCAGTGGTTCACAGCAAGTCCTCATTTGCTCCAAGTCCCTTTGTCACAGACATTCCCGATGCACCCCTCTGCCCAGTCACAGCAAACCCAAACCTGACTGCTTGCAGCTGACAACACGATGCAGCTCTGTGAGAAAAGTTCAATTTTGACAGGCTTGATGGAGGCCCGAGCCCACAACACCTACGCCGCCACGAAGGCTTCCTGCCCGCACAGTGCAGCTCCGCAGTGCTTCACCATCTTGGGGGTTTTGTGGATGTTTTTGCAGCTAGATTAGTCAAGCGGCACGGAAGGTACATTACACATGGTCTGGGGAACATTTATGGCTTCCAGACACATCGTTCTCCAGCCAGAGAGCCAGAA
>NW_009694048.1:13262-29223 GCF_000703405.1 Apaloderma vittatum | reverse complement strand
ACAATCGTTAATGTTTTTGATGTGTTTGATCCCCTTTTTGTAGAGCTGGAGAAGGAACGAAACCGAGGCATTGGGAAACCGCTGCTGGGTGGACCCTTCTCACTCGTCAGCCACGAGGGACAGCCCAAGACCAACCAGGACTACGTGGGCCAGTGGGTGCTGATCTACTTTGGCTTCACGCACTGCCCTGACGTCTGCCCTGATGAACTGGAGAAAATGATCCAAGTGGTGGATGAAATCGGTATGGGGAATTCGGTTGACGTAGCGCTTGTTTTTATGGGAAGTCCGGGTTTATGGTGGTCAAATACTGCAAACGGTAATAACCGATGAGCTGTTTTTTAAAAAAAAATGATGTTGACCACTGCGTAGGAGTTGAATTAATTGCCGAGTGGTACAGACATTAATCTGCCTTTCAGTGGAAGCCAATATTTAGAGGATGACAGGGGACTTCTTGGTAATAATTGGATATTAGGAAGAATTTCTTTACTGAGAGGGTTTTCAGGCACTGGAGCAGGCTGCCCAGGGAGGGAATTGAGTCACTGTCCCTGGAGGTGTTTAAGAGAAGGGTAGATGCTGCCACGAGGGGCATGCTCTAGTGGTGTTGATAGGGCTAGGAAGAGGTTAGACTCGATGATCTTGAAGGTGTCTTCCAAGCAAAAGTGTTCTGTGATTCAATGAATAAAATGTGATGGTGGCAGGTTACAGGGAACGGTGCCATTGCATCATATTTCTGCCAAGAAGTGGTTGTGGGGTGCGTTAGGGTTTTTCCCTCCCTTCTATTTTATTAATTTTGAGAACAAATGTCTGTGAGAGCCGCTTTTGAAAGTGACAGAGTGATAGAGGTGGTTTTCTTGGCCCACGGACCCTGCAGCATTATGGAGCCGGGGTAATAGTAACCATGCAAGTGGGAGGGTGAAGTAACATGAAGATTTCCTGACGTTTGCTTCATTCACAAATTACATAAATTAAGCTGCACAAAAGGGACTTTTTTCTTGTCATTTAGCCTGGGCTTGGGTTGGTGTTACGGGAGCTTGGCTGTGATCTTGTTTGAAAGGGGATGAGAAACGTGTTTTAGTCTTCTAAGAAAAGTCACAATTGTAATGTCACAGATGGAATTCCATCTTTGCCCAATCTGACTCCGCTCTTCATCACCATCGATCCCGAGAGGGACAACGAAGAAGCCATTGCCAGATACGTTAAAGGTATTAATGTTTCCTTCCTCGCTGTCTTATAGCATGTAATACAGAGCACTGAAAAGGAGGCTCTAGATGGGATTCTTTTCATTAAAATGTCTAAATGCCTTCTTTCTATCTAGAATTTTCTCCAAAGTTGGTCGGATTGACTGGTACGAAAGCACAGATTGACCAAGTGGCCAAAGCTTACCGCGTGTATTACAGCGAAGGTCCCAAGGATGAAGACAGTGACTACATTGTAAGTAGATGTAAAGCCTTTGGCTAACGAAAGGCTTCGGATAAGAGCAGGATATAGGTTTAAAAATCGGAAGGCAGCTTTTGCAATCTGTGTTGCATCCCTGTATGACAGTGCCCTGTTGTGCCCATGTGTGAAGCTGTGTTTTAGAGGACTAGGCGAGAATCAAGGTGCCTTTTACAAGCTCAGAACTTCGCTGAAATGTGTTCTGAAAATGGATCATCTCAGGCCTGCATGCTTAAGAGCAGATGAGCTGGCAAGCCTGGCAGTAATTTGAACTTTTTTTTCTGTTATGTCATGTTGCTCAGAACTTCGCTGAAATGTGTTCTGAAAGTGGATCAGCGCAGGCCTGCATGCTTAAGAGCAGATGAGCTGGCAAGCCGGGCAGTAATTTGAACTTTTTTTTTCTGTTGTGTCATGTTTTTATCTGGCTGTTTTCCTATGTGCTCCAAAGTGAAGATGGAACTGGGAAATTAAGGTAATAGAAAGAAGGAGAAATGAGAGATAAAAATGAATAACAAGTCATTCCCTGCCAAACTGACACCAAGGGGCAGGGTCTTCTTGTCAAGAGACCTGAATGATGCGACGCCTGCCTGCAGGCAGCGTGTGCGTCTTCCTCCTGCATCAAGTGACTTGGAAGACAGAGCCTGTTAATGCTAAATTAAGTGGAAATAAAATGCATAGAGTAATAGCCTGAAGGAGGAAACTGAGACTTAAGTGAGACTCAGCTGGGTAGGAATGATTGTAGGGCTCAGAGCTGCTGCCAACACCTGCTTCGATAAAATTTTGAGAAACGTTCTTTCAGTGACAGAAATGCCGTTAAGTTTAACACATCCTTTTAGCTTGTGGTACTGGAAATGTTTATGTGATTTCTTAACTTCACCCTCAGATTGTGAATACGTTTCGATTCTTTTTCTCCAGCGGCTGTGGGACGATGTGGGCACTTGAGCAATCACAGAATCACGGCCTCCACTTTCAGTATTTTATGTCTTTGCTCCTAAAGCTGTTGTCACAGCTAGATGCAGGCAGTACTTACAGTGGCATTTCAAATAAATATACAGTGAAGTTTGTTTTCATACAAACTGTAACACCTCGAACGTTGAAGTATTATTAGTCTGAACGTTTTCTAAGGTTATTTCAATTCGGACAGCAGAGGGAGCCCCCTCCCAGCGCAAGAATTCTCTCTACACTAGCTCCTACCTGCAGCTCCTGTCTCCCAGTGGTGGATTTGCACTCTCGGTGAACTTGATTTAACGGACTACAGAATCACAGAATTGTTGAGGCTGGAAAAGACCTCTGAGATCAGCAAGGGCAGCCTATGCTTACACTTGATTTACATTGTATTAGGAGCAGGAGCTTGATACCTTGTTGGGGATCATGGAGCATCACGAAGAGCAGAGGGAAACTGGGAAAAGCGAGGAGGAAGGACCATTAGTGTGCAGATTTGCCCCAGCTTTGCCTGTGCAGCAGGAAGGGTGCAACAGCTCAGGGAAGACTTGTCTACTTAAAGTATTCTCTCACACTTTCTGAATATGCAGCTAGTTTTCTCTGATTATTTTCTTGAGTAAATCAAGAAGAGATTGCTGAGGTGATGTGGAGTTTCTCCTTATCTTGCTTTAACTTCTTGGTGATAAGTCTTGTCTTCTTGGTGAGAAGCCTTGAACCAAAGGCTGACTGGGACGCTGTTGCCGCTGACATCGAGAGATGTGCAGGACCTTCCAGTATTTAAAGGGCAGCTGCAAAAAAGGTGGAGACTCCCTTTTTACAAGGAGTCCTGTGGAAAAGGCAGGAGGTAATGGGTACAAGCTACTCCTAGGGAGATTCCGGGGAAGATTTTTCACAATGAGAACCATCAGCTGTTGGAATAATATCCCCAGGGAAGTGATGTAGCCCCCAACATCGGACACTTTTAAGATTCGGCTGGACAGGGTGCTAGGCCAGCTTGCGTAGATCATGCATTGGCCAAGAAAGGTTGGACCAGATGATCCTTGAGGTCCCTTCCAACCTGGCGTTCTGTCATTCTGTGGTCTTTTTTTACCAAGCCATGATGTGCTGTCTTGCAGGTGGATCACACGATAATAATGTACCTCCTCGGGCCAGATGGTGACTTCGTGGACTATTATGGCCAGAATAAGAGGAGCGCTGAGATTTCTGCTTCTATTGCTGCACACATGAGAAAGTACAGATCCTAAAACACAAGGTTTTCAGAGACTGATGTGAGCATCACCTGTAGTTGGGCATTGGAGTTAAAGCAGAAGCGTACACATGTAACAACTGGTCAGCACACGCCTTCTTTCTTCCAGATAAGAAAGGCAACCTCACTTCTGTGAAATACCATTACCAAAAATCTCTATAGAGCCTTCCCGTGGACGACATCTGCAGCAAGATCTAGGCTACCAAATGAAATTCTGAACTTCTCTGAAATGTGATTGGGAGCAAAAAAATGGAATACACTTCTCATTTGCGTGTGTATCGCTGCTGAAATTAATTGGTATCTCTTGGCAAGACGTCAGTGAAGGACGGTCGCTGCAGGAGTGATGACTGAGGAGAAGCCGCGTGGGCTGTGGCATTCTTGGAGGACACCTCCCCTTTTTTTTCTGCACTATTTTGCCTTCTGGGAGAGGCAGTTATGATATTATAAGCAGGAGAGCCTTAAGAGAACTTCTTTATCAAGGTTAAGAAGGTAAAGAGCACTGAGAGCTGCATCAGCAGCTTCCACTCATGAGACTGGCCCTGGAGTGTGCCTGATCTCTTCTTCTTTTGAATGCAGAAAGTAGTCTTTTTTCTTTTTTTTCCTTGGTTATTTTTCCAGGTGAACACTGTTATAAGGAAATGAGTAATGAGTTGCAAATAGATTTTTCTTTTGGTCTAAATGATTTTATGTGTAGTTGGCCTGATGGTGCTGTGCTGAATGAAAACTGAAGTGGATTAAGGGGGTCTGTGTCCATGAAGGGGGCTGTTGATCAGATAAAATTTATACGGTGCAACATTTGAAAATAAAGATTGCTTTGTATGAGCAATGTAATATTTTTTTTTCCTTAGTTAGGCTTGACTAGAGCTCTGTGAAGGAAGGAAGATTCCTGCCATTCCAAGATACGCTTTTTTAAAGTTCTCTCAAAGCATAGGATAGTTTAAAGAAGGGTTTAAAGGATCAACAAGAATTTTTCTGTGTCAGTTTACAGTGGGAGTTTTAAAAAGTGTCTCAGTGGAATTAAACTCAGCAGCTGAAAAGGAGGTTTGGTTTATTCTGTGTGTTTCCCTTCTTGCACTGCTGGCTCGGTTGCAATAGCCAATGGGAAGTGGCTTCCAAAGGAAATTTCACACTTTAAGGCTTCTCTGAATTAGAGGCTGTGTTTGGTTTTAGTTTGTTGGTTGGTTGATTTTTTGCTTTTTTGATTTTTGGGGAGGTTTCTTGTTGGTTTCTTGGTGTTTTTTTCAAGAAAAATCTGTTGTTTAGGCAACGGTTAGGCTTTCGCTGCCCTGCCTTGGTGCCAGCAGGAGCACGGTGCTCCCAGGCCATGGGCTGTGCTGAGCGCTCCCCAGGAGGAGGCAGAGCTGCTCAAGGGGTGGATCTGTGGTGGGCGGAGGACTTGGAGACGCTTTGCCCGTGGATGTCCAGTATTTCTCCAGTATTAGAAACGGAGCAAACTCTCCCTCTGCTTGTGGCACCCGGTTGCCCCGTAGCCCCGAGCACAGAGCTCAGTCCGTGGGGAGGGAGCTGGGCTCAGGCAGGTGAGGGATGGGCCAAGGGCTCCCTGAGTGGGTTTCTCCTGTGGAAACTTTATGGGTATCACTTAGGAACCAAATGTGTTTGAGTCTGGTGCTGGAGTCTGGTCCCCTCGGGTGAACAGGGACCCTGGGTACCCCACGGACAGACGGACGAGGCGGTACGAGGCAGAGGCCATTGTGCAGAGTGTCGGTGTGTGTGTCCGCAGCACACCCAGCCCCAGCCGACTTGTCCTGCAAAATACCAGTGGAAAATAGCATCTCCTCAGCACAAATGGCATCCGTAACGCTGGCTGCAGAGCTGATCCCAGGCTGGGGACTAGTGACAGGATGCCTGAGGAATGAGGGGTGGCTCCATTTGTCTACCCAAGGAAGGCAATGCATTCCTTGTGTGCTGCGCGTGTAGCCTGTGGAGGAGCTGAACTAAGGAGCGTTACTTAAGCCACATGGGTGAAGCTGCCTGTTTTAGGCATGTTCTTGCCACCGGCAGAGGCGCAGCCTGGGACTGAAGAGGTCCAGAGACCTGCAAAGCCCGATGCTGCACTTGCAGTCCAGATCATGGAGTAACTTACATGGAAAGGAACCTCGGGAGGTCTGCAGTCCAACCTTCTGCTCGAAGCAGGGCTAGCTATGGGTCAGACCATGTTCCTCCGGGTTTGAAACAGCTAGGGCTTGAAAACCCCTGAGGCTGGAGATTACACAACCTCCGTAGATGGGTAAAAAGTTTCCTACTAGAGCAAATCTTTTTTATGTAAAGGAAACAACCTGACCTTCTCCTTTTAGCCAATGTTTTCATTCTTGTTCTCTCACTGTGCACCAGGATGAAGAACCTGACTTCATCTCCTCAGAGGTACTGGGAGGCTGCTGTTAGATCCTCCTGAAGCCTTTTACTTCCCAGGGCCAACAGGCCTTGTTCCCTCAGCCTCTCCTCGTGTTGTGTGCGATGGCTGACTCCAGACCTCTGACCATCTTGACCTTGGATTCTTCTCCCCAAACTTCCTCCTGGCCAGTCAGCTCCCAGCATGTTTTGTTTTTTGCTTTTTGTGGGTTTTGTTTGTTTGTTTGTTTGGGTTTTTTCAAGGACGTTTTCCTTACTGGGTGCAGGTGTTTGCACTGATCCTTGTTGATAAAGTTCCTATTGGCCCATCCCTCCAGCCTGAGTCCCTCTGGATGGCAGCTCTGGCCTAGAAGGTATCAGCTGCTCCCCCCACTACATTGCCATCTGCCAAATTTGTAAGCAAATGTGTTGTCTCTACCAGGTCATCGATGAAGGTGTTAAACAGGACTGCTCTCGGCATGTGACCCCATGACAGCTGTCCTCCGAGTCTTGTTGGCCAGCCAGGTTCTGTGCCCTTCCCCTAGCCTGGGCACAAGACTGTTGTGGCAGATGGTTCAGGGAGCTGGGGCTGAGCAGCACCCCCTGCTCTCCCCACATCTGATCATTTTAAAGGCAAGCAGGATGGTCAGATGTGGTTTATTTCTTAGTAAATGCACACTGACTCTTTTATGTGCCCAGAAGTGTGCTCCAAACACACTTCTGTGGTTGGATTTGTTTTATTTTTTCCCCTCTTCATTGAAATACTTTCTGCTGCACTTAAGAAAGGAAAAGCAAATTCTTACCTTGCCTGGTGTCTCTTGAGAGGATGCAGGAGCCAGACTGGGCATCAGTCCACAGTCATCAGGACAAAACCCAAATTAGGTTTTATTTTTCCATACTCTGTCACATGTGGACTGTCAGTGTGAAAGTACTCCATGTGCCTGCTAGGATAGCCAAAAGGACTCAGTCCAAATCCAGTTTTGATCTTAAGGAGAATTGACCTGGATCAAATGGTCTGTGACACAGGAATTTATCTGCTCCCCAGCTCTGACACCGTGTGTGCTGCAAGCTGACGAGCTCGCTTGTGCCTGGAGCACAAGGGGTTCAGGCTCCTTAGAGCAGAGAGCAGTGCTACAGCCACAGCCGGCCCTGCCTGGCAGCGCTGTGGTGACGAGGGACTGAACAGCATTGCTGGGAGCAGCGCAGGGCACCGCAAGCCGCGGTACTGTGAGGCTGTTGTGATGGTCAGTCAGAAACTGCAGCGGTGGCACTGAGCTTTGGTGGCAGAGTTGTCTGGCCGTTGAGGAAAGCTGACTGGGAATCAATGTCCTGGAGCCACCCAGAACCATTTAACCCTTGTTGCTCGTTAACTGTTAGCAGCCTGAGGAAGGAAACAAGTCTTCCTCACCCCCATTTTGCGTCACAGCCATGCGTGGCTTGAGGTACTGTAGCTCTTTCTCCTTTTCTCAAGTAACTTTGTAGCTTTCTACATTTTCTGAACCTTTCCTCACTTCAGGCTTCTGCAGTGTGAGCACTGATTTTGCATTAAGAAGATGCTCTCCCATCAGCCTGTAGCCAGGGCAGTGGGATGATGAGGGGTCTCGTGCTCTCCCACACAAAGGGAAGCTGAGAGAGCCGGGTCTGTTCAGCCTGGAGGAGAGGAGGCTGAGCGGGAATCTCATCAATGCTTATGAATATCTAAAGGATGTGTGTTAGGAAGAAGGGGCCAGACCTTTCTCAGTGGTGTCAAGTGACAGGACAAGGGGAAGTGGTCACAAACTGGAAAACAGGAGGTTCAACCTAAACATAAGGAAATACTTCTCTACTGTGAAGGTAACAGAGCCCTGGCACAGGCTGCCCAGAGAGGGTGTGGAGTCTCCTTCACTGGAGACTTTCAAGACCCACCTGTACATGTTCCTGTGTGACCTACTCAAGGTAATCCAGCTCTGTCAGGAGAGTTGGACTACTTCATCTTCAGAGGTTCCTTCCAAGCCTGACCCTTCTATGGCTTGGTGAACTACAGGATGGACCTGAAGTCTGAGCATTGGGCCGGCCTCTTCACCACCCAGCTGCAAATCTGTAAGTATCTTCAGTCATGTAAAACAAGCGATGCCGTGAGGCACCGAAGTTACCGGTTACAGCTGAGGCTTCCCAGTCCCTGCTGCTGGCGTCGGGTGCTCACCTGAAAGACCCAGGACCTGAGCTCCAGGGCAGTGTGTGCTGGGGCTGCTCAGGAGCACTAAGTGTGTACTTAGTGAAGCAGATATTCTGGGCTGTGCTGCAGGGGGAATAGCTGCTATTAGATGTAAACTGATAAGCAGGTCTGTTTTACAGGATTGCTCTTAGGTTTGATGGCCTAAAAAGACAGTGGACTAAAGGAAAGAAAGTGAACTATTTTCTCCCTAGAAGAGAATTTAAAATGTTCAGTTTGGTTCCAACAGGAACTGATTTTTTTTTTTAAAGCAAGGTATGCTGCTCGTGGTGTATCTAGCCCCTGACCTCCAGCAGCTCTGCATCACTTGTACCTTTTCCTGGCAGTATGAGGATCTGGGCTGGGAAGACCTGAGTGGGAATGATTGCATCTGTCTCTTGCTCTCTGTGTGAGAGCCAGCTCATTCCATGTTTTAAGCTGTGTATTACTAGTTTAATAAAGTAGGTTCCTTCAGCATGCCATGGAACTTACTCAGCTGCAGCTTCCAAAACCTCCTTGTTCTCCCAAAGTTCTTTGTGCAAAAATAGATAGACACTGACCAGTAAATCCACCTTTAATTTGTGGGGGTATATTGAGCTGTCAGTGTCCTTATCTGAATGAAGGGCAGTACTAAAAGATCCCTAGCAACACCAGGACTAGAGAGCCTTGCAAGGCAATGCAGCTCGCCTCGATAGCACCTTTGTGACCTTCACCTCAGGACAGCCCTGTGTCCTCTGCAAACGGTGTTGTCAGCACGGAACAACAGACAGAACCGCAGCTGCCGTTCCCTGGGCCTGTCTGCAAGTAGATGTGCACCTACGTGTGTGCCCTGGGGCCTTTAGTAGGGCTGAGGTGGTGAAGGAAGGCATTTCACTGTCCTCTGCCTGTGAGAAGCTGAAGCGTTGGCCTGGGACTCACCCTAAATCTCTTTTCTTGGGACATCATTCCACATTTGCCCCAACACTGAGCAGCCGAGCTTGTGGCAGTGCTGGTTGTGGTGAAATGTGCCTCTTCACAAGGGGCAATCATGTCGCTTCTCGTGAGGCAGCAGCACTGACAGGAGCCTCTTTTTCCTACCCAGCTCTTGCAAGGCCAAGAATTAAGCATCCTTTGCTTTTATTAAAAAAAAATGGCAGTGACTGTGTAACAAAGGGCCTGCTTGCACTTCAACACTTCTTCGTCATCGTTAGGGTTATGTGGGAGCTCTCACATTGTAGCTATGGAGCTTGAGGTGGGCTTCGCTGGGATCTGGCTCTCATTTGTGGGGCCTTTTCAAAGAGCGGGTGTGTAGTACCAGTGGCTGTTGTGGCTGGTTGGGTAGTTCACAGATCAGAATTCCCTGGAGATCTGAAAGTAATTAATGTGTGGGTTTTTTTAGCTGCTACTTTACAACTGGGTGTGGGGAGTGGCATCCAGCCCCCTCACTTTTGCCAGGCCCAGGAGCAGGAAAGGCCCCGTCTGAATCACAGTGACAGTTTGGTATCAGGACAGAGCCCCAAATGGGTGGTTGGTCTGGTGTGTCTCGGCTTTTTGCAGGCACTCGGTACATCCACTTTGCTGATTTCAAAGGGCCGATCGCAGGGGATGCTTGCTAAAAAAAGCTTTCCCTCATCCTCCAGGCTTAGGGGGATTCTAGAAATTCATGGTTCATGAGATATGTGGCTGTGGTGTCCATTTTTAGTGACCTTGAATGAAATTAAGGGCAACATGGAACTTGTTTGTCAAAACGCTAGTGACGAGGACACTCTTGCAAGACCACAGGGTCAGCTTTCCTCAGGCAAACACAAGCAGGGCCAGCCACTGTGAAAGATGAGGTGATGTCCCCCATGCTGCAGAAAGAGTTGCAGGTGGCCAAAGGTGCTCCAGCTGGGAGTGGTGCCTGGGGTGGTGGCAGGAACTCTTTGCGGGGGCTCTCTGGCTTCACACAGGTCCTGTAGGCTTCGTTCTGGTGAGGGAAGGCTGGTGCTGCAACCTTGGATGAGTCTCCACGCAGTGCAGAGGGTGAATGGGTGAGACTGAACAGTGGCAGAGGATGACCAAAACAGGCAGGTTGACCCGGTGTAGAGGAGACCCTTCCACTCATGCACCAGGAGCTGTCTCCATCTGTGCAGACATGAAGGCTCCCACCACTCCTGCCAACTGCTGTCCTCGCCTGCCCTGCCAGATAAGCTCAATTTGAGACGTTGTATGTCTGCTCTGAATCAGCCCAATGGGCTGCTCCATTGACAGCCCACCCTGGTCTGAAGGGGGTTCATACCCTCTTTTTATGACTCAGCTTTGCAAGGTCAACAAGGGTTTTATCTTATTGAAAATAGGCAGCCAAGAGCACAGGTTACTGGGCCAGAGAGTAGCCCGGCAGAAGCCTGAATGTGCTTTGTCCGAGACAGAACTCAGTTCTGGGTCCTGCCTGACCCCCAACCTCTCCTGCAGAGCTGGAGAATTTTGCTATGTTTTTATTTTTCAGGGATTCACATGACAGTGGTGCTCTGGGTCACAAGTGCTCAGGATTGAGCAGAGTTGTGCTGTGCCAGCTGGCATATGAACATGGCTAGTGCCCAGCATTTTGGTGGCTACTGTGTTCCCTTATCAATATCCTTCTCACCTGGGTATTGCAGCCAGCTCTGTCTAAGAACCTGACACGGCTTCTGCAGCTCCTTTTGGCAGCAAGGGTAGTGAACGTCCTAAGCAGCCAAAACAGTATGTGAAGCTAAATTTCTGTGGCATATTCAGGGTTTGACATTCATGAAATATCCACTTCCAGCTAGATGTGGGGGTGTTCTTTCTGATCAGCTTCTGTTTTGCTGTGGTTCGTCACATCATACTTCAGTCACAGCCTCCCTCTCCACCCTTTCTGATGCGCGCAGAGATGGAAGCCACAAGAATGGCCATAACTGATCCTATATGAATCCTCAATGCTTTTTTCCCTTCCTGTGGCCTTGCCCTCCACCCTAGAGCTACCCAGAGGTAGCTGCTTTGCGTTCACTTGCCCTGGTGCAGCTCTGCCCAGACAGAGCAGGAGCAGTGGGGAGGGTCCCTTCTGGATGGCTGTTTCCTTGATGTATAGGTGAGAGCAGGTAGGAGGGAAGTTCTGGCCATGGTCGTAGCTGGCAGGAGAGCACGTTCCCAGCAGAGGAAGTTCTCACAACAAAGTCTACAAACCACAGTGAGGTCCTGGAGTTACTAAAATTGGAAAAAAAAGAGCAGCTCCTTTCTTTATGTACTGTATATGGCAGAAAATGAATGTGAATTGGTGAGTGGGCAGGACTGTCAATTCCTTCCTTCCAAATATAGGGAAGGGGCTGAGCTCAGGGAAGGGGTTGAGCCTATAAAAGCTCTCAGGGAGAAAGCCCTTGGTGGCTCCTGATGCCCTGGCAGTGATGATGGCCAGGCTGTGACTGACCCGCGGGGCGGTGGAGGGCTCCTGCCACAGGCACGGTTCCTGTGCTTGGAGATTGGCGAGGCTGCGGTGGGAAATCTGCTGAACATTCTTTGCTGGGCCATTCTTTGGATGGGGAAGAACTGACACCTGTGGTTTACTTTGCTGGTCTTCAACTGGAGTGGCTGCTCACAGTAAGCGAGAGGTACTGGACCTTTGGAGAGGGTGTGACTTAGCTGGAGTTTGACCTTCTGTTCTTTCTCTTTCAGAGATCCGAGATGTCAGCCCGTTCCTTCCTTCTTTCTGTCAACTGATTGTTAAGGTGAGAATTTAAGGCATGAAAACTAGTAGCTTTGCACTAACTGGCACAAGCTGGCTTTTCCCTTGCACTTGCTATGAGCAGGTCCCCGTTCTTCCCTCTGCACGAGCTGCTCCAAGGGGCCGTGACACGAGTCCGTTCCTGCCACCAGGGCTGCTCACCAGAGGGCTGGGACAGGCTCCACGTCAAAAGACAGTAGGGGAAATCACAAATGGAGAACTGGAAGAAAAACAGGCTTCAGGGCTTCAGTCTTACTAAGGACTGTGTGAATCCTTCAGAGTTCCCTCCCCTTTGCCATGCTTTCCCCAGGGAGCCCTCCTGCTCCTTCGGGCATCGATCCCCTTTCCTTGGGGCTGTGAGGGGTGGGAGCTCCTCTTTGTTGCTTTTGTACATTCCCACTTTGAAAAGCAAATCTCTCCCTCAGAATCTTGTGACACTTATCTGAGAGATGGGAAGGGAGCTCTCAGAGCAGCCAGCTCGGGATGGGTGGTGGAATGTTCAGCTCCACTGTGCTCAACTCAAAGAACTACACAGGGGACCACTGCAGCAGGGTCTGTCTTTCAGCTTGACCCATGAGCAGAGACGCTGCCATGGAGGTTTTTGGTGAGGCCGCACCGTACCTGCGCAAATCGGAGAAGGAAAGAATAGAAGCCCAGAACCAGCCGTTTGACGCCAAGACCTACTGCTTTGTGGCCGACCCCGAGGTGGAGTACACCAAAGGGAAGATCAAGGCTGCACAGGATGGGAAGATAACAGTCGAGACAGAGGACGGCAGAGTAAGTGCATTCCTCCTGGCCCTCCTCCCTGCCCTGCTGAGGGGCTGAATGTGTCTGCTTGGGAGGGCAAGGAGCGCAGAAAGCACTAGACTAGCTCAGGCGAGAAACCCACCCTGCGCTGCCCTCTGACTGGGACCAGCACAGCCTTCAGAGGAGAGCACTGCTCTGGGTGCTGGGATGGAGGTATTTGTTGGATAATTATTCTTGGTTTAGGCATTAAAGATCAGTTAATGCTCTGAAACATGTTGTGTGGTAGCCTTGCCAGTCTTAGCATGCCTCCTGCTGCTTTTAAGCCTTCCTCATCTAATACTGTCGTATCCACTGATAAATTCCTTCCTTCACTGGTAGCACAGCAGGCAGCTGCTTTGAAAGTCCCCGCTGCGTCTGAAATTATCAGTGTCACTGGCTGCAAATGGTTTCCTAGAGGAACCTCCAAGGTGTTACACTGAAATGTCTTAGCAGCTTGTGTCCTGATAACTTTTGTAAGAGTAGCTGCAGCAGCCCAGAGAACCATGTCAACCAACATCTTGGCAGTAGGTGCTGTAAGATTTTTAAGAAAGTAAATCAAGAACAAAGCAGTCATCCATTGGTTTGCCCCCAGCCTTCAGCAGTGACAGCTATGTGACAAGGTAGGAGCTGCAGCAGGCTGCTCTGTATAAGGACAGGCTTTCCTGACAGATGGCTTCTCTATATCCATTTGAGCTTTTTGCTTCTGTACAGTTACGTGGGAAAGATTTCCAGAGTTTGAAATTGGAGTATGCATAGAGCCCTTTCTTTTCTCTACAGTACGCAGCCTGGTAATTTCAGCTTATTTTTTCGCAAAGAGAAAAAGTGAGTAATTCTTCCCTGCTATGCCTGTGGTTCTCTCTGCTATTCCTGACTTTGCAAACTTCGAAAGTGTTTCCTTTTCACCCCCAAATCACATTATACTCTCCTCACAGAAAAGCTGTTTCATACCTGTGACTATCTTTGTTTCTCTTCTCTGGAGCACTTTGAGTACAACCATACCCTTTCTAAAGGGTATGATCAGTAGTGAAGGTGTGGGTAAACTGATGGACACATCCTACATAGCATTCTCCTAATTTCTCCATGTATTTTCTAGCAATTCCTACTATTCCAGAGCTTCCTGCCCTCTTCTGATCACTGAACTGTCATTACATTAGAAAACTTTATATTGAATCCCAGATACGTTCTGTGAGTAGCAGTTAATGAGTGATGTCATGTTCTATATGGAGAGTTTAAGTGCTCGAATGTTTGAGCACTTTAGAAAGGTATTTAGGGACACA
Organism: Apaloderma vittatum; assembly: GCF_000703405.1. Lineage (NCBI taxonomy): Eukaryota > Metazoa > Chordata > Aves > Trogoniformes > Trogonidae > Apaloderma > Apaloderma vittatum. The sequence goes on along the minus strand of NW_009694048.1, from coordinate 15,304 downwards.
CGCCACGAAGTTGCTTTTGAAAATGGTGCCTGTAATTCTTGCTTTCTTAAAAGAAGCCCAAGATCATTCCACTAGTCAGGACCTGAGCTTGGAAATGATGTTCAGTCTTTCCACATCCACTGCTGCAGTAACACTATTCCCTCCCTGAATTGGACGAGTCAGCTTGCGCCCATCTACGTGAGCAGCAGTCACAGCATCAACGTGATGAGTGAGAGCAGAGGGATACGCCGTCTGGAGAAACGGCAACAGGATTTTCAGGCTCCTTCATGCTTCAGTGTGGCTGCAATAAGCTGCTGCCATCTGTGTGCGTCTGCTTTCCTGCACATCTGCCCACGCCCCCATCCACAGGCGCTGGCTGTGTGACAGGACGGTCACCCACAATGTGAGCCCAGTCTACTGGTGATATCTGGTTGAGCTTAAGCCTTGGTTTAATCAGGAATGGCAACAGACAGGAGTGGAACAAATCTGTTTTAGGGAAGGATTTGCTGTTGATGAACCTTATGCTGTTAGTGTCCTGTCCCTCCAGCACTGAGCAGTGTGAGTCTTGGAGGCTGACAGGTAGACTGGCCAGCAGTTGTGCCCCTGGCTATTACTGCCATGAGCAGCAGTGACCTGAAGTTCCTAAGGGACAATAATATATAGAAAGATCTGATCCAGCACAAATCCTCTGTGTGCGGTTGTAGCAATTCCAGGACAGTAAAATTGCACCCTGTAAATTTGCCAGTGTTGTAAGGTTCCTGCCTGGCAGCGGTGTCTGCTCTGTAATAGTCATATTCTTGTTCTGCACAGTTAAACAAGATGGAAAAACATGAATTAGAGCGGTCTGACTGCTGTTACTGCTCTGGGTTTGTGTCTCTATGTGTACACACAGAAGGAGTGTTGAGAGCTGCTGATTCAGGTTAACTCTTCCTGAATTCTAGGTGGTTGCTGTCAAACCTGATGATGTATATGCCATGAACCCACCTAAGTTTGACAGAATTGAGGATGTGGCCATGCTGACCCACCTGCATGAACCTGCTGTCCTCTACAACCTCAAGGACCGCTACAGCTCCTGGATGATCTATGTAAGTTCCCTCTCACAGCAGACAAGAAAGTCCAGCTGCCAGGAGATGGATTTCAGTGACTCTTTGGGGTTTTATCCTGCAGACCTACTCGGGTCTCTTCTGCGTCACCGTCAACCCCTACAAGTGGCTGCCGGGGTACAACCCCGAGGGGGGGGTGGGCTAGTGTACAACCCGGAGGTGGTGTTGGCCTACCGAGGCAAGAAGCGCCAGGAGGCCCCTCCACACATCTTCTCTATCTCTGACAACGCCTATCAGTTCATGCTGACTGGTGAGCTTTTCTATTTTGACCAGACGTGAAAAAAAACAATGTCAGAAACACTGTTTCTGTCAACTGCTGTTCCTTATTTGCCGTGGCTCAGTTGCCTTTGCTGTCTCTTACAGCGTGCAACCCCAGTCCCTTCTTCTGGTTCATGTTGCTTGGGCCCCCAACTATTGTATTGTGGAATTAGATGTGCCTGTTTTATGTCTAGGTGATGTAAAACCAGCTCCAGGCAATTCTCCCTACCTCCTGAAATATGTTTATTATTTTTGAAGTGCTGTGCTGTTGTACTGCACATTATCTGTATTTCTGATTTAAGTACTAAGCTAAGCACCATAACAGGAGCCACTGCAAAGGGCAGTTGCACTTGGATGGGACACGCTGTCTGGAAAGTCCCTTGTCAGCCCAGCAGCACGTGGCTTCCAGCAGCAAGTAGGTTCAGAACAGAGGTGGAAGAAATATTTTCACCAAAATACACAGTTTTAGTGTGAATCAAATCCTGTCCTGTATTAATTAGTAATAAAAATAAAGAGTGTTAAAAACAGAAGCAAGGAGGAGAATGGAGAATGAAGCAAGAAGTGGAGAACATAAAAAGTGGAGTACAGTGAGCGAAAGAGAGGAGAAGAGAAAGACCACACAGCTTTTCAGTTTTGCTTGTAGAGTTTTATTTCTTTCCCTTCAGAGGACACCAGGTCCTGGGTTAACTGAGAATCAGCATT
>NW_009694048.1:4263-13231 GCF_000703405.1 Apaloderma vittatum | reverse complement strand
TTCCCTACAGCTTCTCTGACTGCAGGTATTTTTCCTTTTGACAGATCGTGAAAATCAGTCTATCCTTATCACGTAAGTACATCTGTCACGTTGAACTTTGTCTCCAACAAAAAGTGGGCAGATAGTTCTTTTCTTTGTGCTTTGCTTTGACAGCGGAGAATCCGGTGCCGGGAAGACTGTGAACACAAAGCGTGTCATCCAGTACTTTGCAACAATTGCAGCCAGCGGGGACTTGGCCAAAAAGAAGGAGTCCTGGACGAAGGTGTGAGGCAGAGGGGCAGCTCAGGATGTTATCAACCTGTGGCTGTGGACAGCACCGGTGACATTTACTTTGAAATATTAAATATCTTTTATTAGCTTCAGCCACTCTCTCAAAGTCAGTAAGACCAGAGGCCAATGGGCAGTTAGGGCCACGACAAGTAGAAGCCAACAGAGCTGCCACTGTCACAGCCCAGGTGTATCTTCCCCCAGACTGAAAACAGGTTTGGGGATTAGTGTCCAGGAAGAATCAGAAGCTCCAGTTTCTTCACATGGGCGAGTCTGTCCCTATAGGTGAGAGATGAGAGCTCGGACCACAGCAGAAATTCTCAATAAGAGAAAAATGAATTATTTATCATTTACACACAGTGCTGGTTCTTGGTGCTGTAGCTGACAGGAAGCTGTCGTAATGTTCTACAGCTGGAATGAAGGGCACGTGCTTGCACGTGTAGTCAGGCGAGCCACAGTACAGTCACTTTCTGCTACCATGTAGCCCGTAGCGTTTTTCAAAAATTATTCAAATATTCTTGCAGGGTACGCTTGAGGATCAAATCATCAGCGCTAACCCGCTGCTGGAGGCCTTTGGGAATGCCAAGACTGTGAGAAATGACAACTCCTCGCGCTTCGTGAGTCATTGTGTTTCCCTCTGCCCTCCTGCTTTTCTAACCCTGTTTGTCTGCTTGTTACTCACGACTGGGAGCTGCTGGGCTGGGAGAAATGTTCTTCCTGACAAATGTCACGATTGTTTGTCAGATGCTGATGTGGTTACAGCTGTTTCATGATCATAGCTGCATGGACGGCATCAAACTGGTCCCCTTTATCTGTCTTTGAATATCTAAGATAATTCAGACTGATTTGGAGATTCTGTCACTGAGATTCAGGAGAGAAAAGCACTCTGGTGCGTTACCACGGGAGTGCTGTGCTGACTGCTACCTTTTGTCTGCTTGCCAGGGTAAATTCATTCGTATTCATTTTGGTACCTCTGGAAAACTGGCCTCTGGTGACATTGAGACCTGTGAGTAAATGAGGGGGGCTGGCTGCTTTGCTGTAAAGTAAAGAAGAGGTCGAAAAATTTCTATGTGCATGCATATTACAGACTTACTGGAAAAATCAAGGGTCACTTTCCAGCTGAAAGCTGAGAGGAGCTACCACATCTTCTACCAGATTCTCTCCAATAAGAAGCCTGAACTGCTTGGTAAGGAGAGCACCACCTGGTGACGTTTTGCAGTAAAATCAGTCTGAGAAACCTTTCACTATATATGTGAGCCTCGTGGCAGAGGGTTTGATGGCAGCTGCCAGCCTAACGTGATGTGTCACCAGCACCAGCTTCCCCTTTCAGCAGGTACCTCAAGCTGAGCAGAACACTGAGGCTTTGATCATCTGTTTATTTATGTCATCCTTGTTCCGGCATCAAGGATGACTGGGTTACCAAGGCTTTACACAGAACTTTTTTCTCTGTATAGCTGTGTCACACTAGGTGTTGCTCCAGCTCCAATGTGTTTTCCCTGAGTAAGAACTAACACAAAGTGTGTGCAGGTGAGGAGGTGGCTAGTTTACTCTGCCTTACACCTTGCTATTCTTGCTGGGATCCTGTGAATAATCTTTAAGAGCAAGGTAAGAAATTTCCTGGGTACAGGATAACCAGATATCCTGATCTACAAACCATCCACCTGAACTCTTCATCATATGGGCAAAAGTTCTTCCCCATTTCCAGCAGATCCCCTCCAGTCTTTTCCCCCTTCCCACTGCCATGGCTTACCCTACCCAGGCCCCACATCTGCCCCAAACCCTTTTGTCACATGCTCAATGACTGCACTCGTCCTCACCTCACTCTGCCCATCTCTCCTAACTGTCCGTGGAACATTTCCTCCTACCCCCATCCTTCCACTGTGTGCTCTCCTGATGTCTGCCACCTCCCTCTTCCCTTCCCAGAGTGGTTGTCACATGCCCAGGGACTGCAGATCTGTACAAGGACACAGACAGATTTATCTCTGTGTGTCTAAAGAAGGGCAACGAAACTCGTGAAGGGACTAGAGCAGAAGTCTTACAAGGAACAGCTGAGGGAACTGGGGTTGTTCAGCCTGGAGAAAAGGAGGCCAAGGGGAGACCTGATTGCTTTCCACAGCTATGTGAAAGGAGGTTGTAGCGAGGTGGGAGTCAGTCTCTTCTCCCAGATAACAAGTGATAGAACAAGAGGAAATGGCCTCAAGGGGAGGTTTTGATTGAATATTAGGAAAAATTTCTTCACTGCAAGGGTTGTCAAGCCCTGGCACAGGCTGCCCAGGGCAGTGCTGAGTCCCCATCCCTGGGTGTATTTAAAAGCCGTGTAGGTGAGGTGCTCAGGGACATGGGTTAGTGGTGACCTGGCAGTGCTGGGTTAGCAGTTGGATTTGATGAAAACTTAAGGGTCTTTTCCAGCCTAGACAATTCTACGATTATATGATCTTCAATGTGTGGAGGGTTTCCTCTCCTGCATGCTGCATGACCCCACTGCACACCTTCACTTCTTCTCTTATTCTGCCAGAGGATTCAGGGCTGAAAATGAGTTGTGAATTTTGGCCTGAAGTAGATGGAGACAAATGCTCATGCTTGTATTACTTATGTGCATGAGCACCACAACCCCAGTGGGTGCAGGGAGTGTTCAGGATGGATTAGTGTATGTCATGTATGAAGATAAGCTCATGCGAGTCTCTCTCCAAAGCTGTTTGTTTGCATGGCCCTCATTCCTTGTCTGCCAGTACTGAATGTTCAGCGCCCAGTTCACAGAATATTAAACTGGTAGGACTGAGAACCTGCTGGGGGCTTTCTGCTCATCCAGTGAAAGGAAGATGAATAGCTTTAGTCTGTCTTGTATCTTAATAGAAAACCAAGAGTCTGGGGATGCGAAAGAAAAAAGAACCTGTGAAACCACGCTGAGCTGCTGTTCCATTTTCCCTGCCAGGATCTGTATCTCACTCATTTGTTTGCCTTTCAGAGATGCTCCTCATCACAAACAATCCATATGACTACCCCTTCATCAGCCAAGGGGAAGTTTCTGTGGCCAGCATTGATGACCAGGAGGAGCTTGTTGCCACAGATGTGAGTACATTTACCAAAGAGAGACAGTATCGCTTTTGCTATCGCCACAGTTATAATCAGCTGATCTATCTGGCTTGCAGGCAGCCATTGACATTTTGGGCTTCAGTCCCAGTGAGAGAATGGGGATTTACAAACTGACAGGGGCAATCCTGCACCACGGGAACATGAAGTTCAAGCAGAAACCCCGTGAGGAGCAGGCAGAGCCAGATGGCACAGAAGGTAATACCTTTGTGGCTTGGAGAGACTTATTTCCAATTGTTTTCATAGTATTTTTCACTATAAATGCAAGGAGTCTTCCAACAAAGAAGTAGTTTTTTCCTTGATGAACATAGAAAGGAGGTTCAACCTTCAGCTTACCACCTCTTGTAGAGTCACTTTCTGCATCTGCTTTACTCCTGATGGCTCTGCTGAGGGACCGTGTGCCTAGAAGATGTAACTGTAGTGTTCAGCAGTTTCTGGTAAGACATCCAGACTTGTTCTGCTTCAGTGACACTGTGGAGAAGTGGCATGAAGGGAAAAACACTCTGTTTTCCCATTGCCACCGCACTCACAGGTTTTACCGTGCCTCCTGGGACTGCTGTAGCTACTCAATCATGAGAATGAGCCCTACAAGGCTGTTTGGAAAAGTAAATGAGAATGTTGCTTGAGCTTTGTGGGTAGGGTAAAGCCAACCAGCTCACCAGGTTTTAGAGTGAGCTCTAGCTGGCTCCAAAGCGTTCCGTCTGTCCCGCCTAAGGAGAAGGCCTCTCGGTGTTTTTTTTGTTTTTTATTTGTTTTACAGAGGCTGACAAAGCAGCTTACCTGATGGGCCTGAACTCAGCAGACTTACTGAAAGCTTTTTGCTATCCCCGGGTGAAAGTGGGGAATGAATATGTCATGAAGGGTCAAACAGTGGATCAGGTGAGTGTCCTGGACCCTCCTCTCGCTGAGAGACAGGAGTGGGTGCAGGTCACAGCTGAAGGTTTTCAGGACCATAAAGGCCTATTGGTACCTTTGTGGGCTGTGCCTGGTGGAGGGGAGTTTGTTCGGGTGATCACTAGCAGAGCCCTGGCAGGGCTGAGTGAACTGTCTCCCTGCAGGTGCACCAGGCAGTGAATGCCATCTCCAAGTCAGTCTATGAAAAGCTCTTCTTGTGGATGGTGATGCGCATCAACCAACAACTGGATACAAAGCTGCCACGACAGCACTTTATTGGAGTCTTAGATATTGCTGGCTTTGAGATTTTTGAGGTTTGGTTTTATATAGCACTCTCAGACTTCTGCCATCTTTAAATGCTTTTTTCCTTTTGTTTGACTTTTCTGGCCGTTCCTCCGCCTCACACTAACGCAGCCCTCAAGAACAGGGCAAATCTCTCCAAAGCTGCTTCTGCCTTTTTAGATCCTTCACCCACTTTGTAAGAGAAAAGAAATGGCAGAAGCATAGCCATGAAGCTGCTGTCTCCCTCCCCACAGAATCTGTATTTAGTGACATTAGGATCACCCCAAAACATCACCAATGTAGATACATCAACCACGTGCTGCACAGCACAACTTTTCTGTAAGCCTGGGCCACCCATGATATATCCTTTAGATTATTATCAGAAGCCTTCAGGGTTAGTCTGGCTGTCCTTCTCTTGACATCTCTAGGAAATAAATTGATTAGAGTCAGTTTAACAATATTAACATGTTTACTCAAATATTAGTTCAACAGCTTTGAGCAGCTGTGCATCAACTTCACCAATGAGAAACTGCAACAGTTCTTCAACCATCACATGTTCGTGCTGGAGCAGGAGGAGTACAAGAAGGAAGGAATCGAATGGACATTCATTGACTTTGGGATGGACCTGGCTGCCTGCATTGAGCTCATTGAGAAGGTGAGTTTCATGTGCAGCTTCTTCAATCACACAAATCAGATCCAGAAGGAGTTCTCAACAGTGTTTACACTGAATGCCTTCAATACAATCTCTCTGTGAAGCTTCCTTACTTCTTACCTTCCTTTACGCATAGCCTTTGTGATTAATTATCCACTAACTGCAAATGTATTCTGCCTTATAAAAAGACATCACTTTTATTCCTCTGCTCTTACTTTATTCTACATCATTATAAATTGTCATTTCATTGTCATATACACCCCATATTCACCCAGTTGTATTCTGTCTTTCCATATTGGCTCCTCCTCAGGTTTTCCTCTCAGTTAAATTGAAATCTTAGAAAGCCTCATGTCTGCTTGCTTTTTGCTCCTTCTGGATAAGAAGAAGTCTCTGTATTCCAGGAAGTTACTGCACAGTTTTTGCTTGGTTTTCTTTTCTTTCCAGCCAATGTTCCAGGTAGTTCAAAACCCCGCTTTAGGAAAATCTGGTGCTTTTGAATGTCTTGCTCGCTGCTCACAAAAAATGTTTTTGACCTGCTCCTCCTATGCTGATTCTCTATAAAATACCTCCAGTACTTTTATTTCAGCATTTCTGCCACTCAATATTACTATAATTTGAATTTATCTTTCTTGAAAACACCTTTTTTCTGTTCAGCCCATGGGCATCTTCTCCATCCTGGAAGAGGAGTGCATGTTCCCCAAGGCAACTGACACCTCTTTCAAGAACAAGCTCTATGACCAGCACCTGGGCAAGTCCAGCAACTTCCAGAAGCCCAAACCTGCCAAAGGCAAGGCTGAGGCTCACTTCTCCCTGGTGCACTACGCTGGCACGGTGGACTACAACATCTCTGGCTGGCTGGAGAAGAACAAGGACCCTTTGAATGAATCTGTTGTGGGGCTGTACCAGAAATCATCTATGAAAATTTTATGCAATCTTTATGCCAACTTTACTTCCATAGATGAAGGTAAGATCAGAGGATTATGACTCCTGTCTGGTGTTTCCGACTCTATTTATCACCTGACTTCAATCCGTGTTGAGTCATCGTTCGTGCTCTCTGCATTAGATGCATGATTATAATACTGTGAAAGGGAACTACAGCAGTACCTCAGTTGGACTGTCATCTCATTTTCCAGCTGAAGGCAGTGGTATTATGAAGAAAGGATCCAAGAGAAAGGGCTCTTCCTTCCAAACTGTCTCTGTACTCTTTCGGGTAGGTGCGTTCCCTGGCAGTGCACGGCCGAGAAGGCTGTTCTGTCAGACCTGTCTGCACTAGTTCACCATTCCCACGCTCTCTCTTGCCATGCCATACTGTGGCAAGTTTTCTTTGGGATCTGATAAAGGTATGTTTGAATTCTGCTTTCCTGATGAGGTCCAGTGGGGTGGTGGTGGAGGTGGGAAGTCGTATGCTTTGATCAGGTTGCCCAGTTTTAAGACAGCCTTTGGGCTGTCTTGGCTTTCACTTTTGGTGCTAACAGCATCCTTCCTTCATTTGGCTCTAAGTGGCTTCCTCCAGGATGTGTCTCTCGGAGTAGAGTTGTTGTGTGCCCCTTTTAAATATATGTAACTAATAAGTCTAAGTAGTAAAAGCATCAAATCAACACGTTCATTCATTTAATCAGAAGTCCATTTGATCAAGGAAGATTGCTATGGGTATTCCAGAATATTGTTAATTTCTTTCCATCCTCATCCTGTTTAATGGCTCTTTTGATTAGCATCTAACCCCTAAAGACACATTTTCATTTTAAGTCAAGAGGAAAGTTTATCAGTTGTACCCACTGTTAGTAGCTATTTAATTTGCTGATGACTATACAGGACTATAGAATATTCGCTTCTGAATTTTTATTTTTCTTCAGAGTCAAACCATATTGAGAATATTTTCATTACGTCATGAAGTAATATAGACATTGCAGATGGTCTTTTTTTTTTTTTCAGGAAAATCTAAATAAGCTGATGTCCAACTTGCGAACAACTCATCCGCATTTTGTGCGTTGTATCATTCCCAATGAAACAAAGACCCCAGGTAGTTCATAAAACATGGATTAGAAGTTGGCATAAAGGCCAACTGAGAAAAGCTAGAAAAATCAGTGTGTCCTCATGTTTCACTGTCACAGGCCTGATGGATCACAAGCTTGTTCTTCACCAGCTGAGGTGCAATGGTGTGCTGGAAGGCATTCGAATCTGCAGGAAAGGATTTCCTAACAAGATATTATATGGTGATTTTAAACAAAGGTCTGTAATAACACCCTTGTGTTTGAATTGAGCCCAGTTCATTTGAGAGAAGAGTCTTGCTAAACAAGTCAGTGAAAAAGTTCTCAGGAAAAGACTATTTTAATATTTAACAACTATGAAGTGTATGAAGACATATCCATTAGCAGGGACTGTGTGGGCAGTGCCCACCAAAATGCCTTCCTGCATACAGTGTGCCAAAACCTATTTTCACTTTGGTCACGTTCATACGCATGTCTGGATATTCTTTGCTCAGATTCTCAAATTTGACACAAGCATGTTTCAGCAAAAATATGGAGGGTGGTCTCTACCACATCCTATATTTAACCACTATCTAGTAGCAGTTTGAAGAATGTTGTTTGAGTAATTCTAACTGGAATGGTTTCACTGAAAGGAAATGGTGTTAAAGCTGATCTCACTTTTTTTTTTGGATGAAATTACAAGCTTGACTGGCAAATGTAGCTACATTAACAAAACAGATTTCAGCAGAACATCTAAATTAGTTCTACGTTAGTTCCGCTCTCATTTTGTATAGGGCTAACATTTCTACATTAATTTATAAATAATAAAATACTCCCATGACCAAAGAATTTTAACGCAGGAACTGCCGTACAAATAAGACTTTTATAAAGTTGATGTCGTCTGTTGTTGTGTTTGAGCAAAGGGAAGTAAGTGTAGGGTCAGATTTCTAAGACCAAGGAAAGCACACACTGTGCTGACGGCACCAAGCAGGGTGTCTTGGGGAGCAGGGACCTTGAACAGGACCGAAGTGGTGTTTTGGGCACTAACAGAAAAGAAGACTTTCCAAGGAAGCAATGTGAGTGGGCACATTTGTGTGTGGGTAAACAGAGGCCTGCTGAAAAAAGAGTAGGAGGTGGAATAGTCTCTCAGCACAGGATTAGGAATTCCGTTGCTAGATACTAGGTCTAAATCCATTTTACATACTTCAGGAGGAATGTGAGAAGCTGGATGAGGTTCAGAAAAGAGCTTCAGGATAAACGTGACCTCAAGTATAGTGAGAGATTTAAATCTAATTATTTGACTCATGAAACTAGATACTAAGAGATTGTTTGTGGTGTAGGGAGCCTACAGGTGTAAATACTTCTGAACGCGCAGGAACCTGTCATCTAAAAGGCAGGGTTAGGCTTAGGTTAAAAGGTTAGGGTTAAGTTAACAGACAGGCTTAGTGCAAGAGTCCAAGGGTGGGACCTAAAAAGGATGTTGTCCAGGTAGAAGTGAAGCATACCTTTCCTACAGTGAATAACTTACCTGGGACACTCTCAAGTTTTGAAGGCTTCAAATAAGATTGAAATCTATTAAAAAGAAAAGAAATACTAGGTTAATCGCAAAGTGGGATTACTGTGTGCCTGTGTTGCACAGAAGTTCAGATTAGATAATTGCAGCAGTCCTCCTATTCTTAAAATCCATTAATTTTTTGAATTTGCAGCTAACCCAGTGATCTGCCCCCCAAGATTAGTGTAATTAACAGGTGAGCAGAGTCTCTCAGGGCCAGAGAACAGACCATCCACAGCCCCTCAGGCTGTAACACACGCTGGG